>NC_091348.1:28228425-28322333 GCF_038502225.1 Cherax quadricarinatus
CAACTCTTCACTCTCACAGGATCCAAGACTCAGTAAATGTGTAACACCCTCAGTCTGTCGACCAATATGGCTCACGAAATCGTAATGACACGATTGCAAACAAACCATACCACGGGCGGGACTTGAACCCTGCTGCTACCTAAGCTAGTATAGCATGATTGTGCTACCTAGGTAGCTAGTATAGCATGATTGTGCTACCTAGGTAGCTAGTATAGCATGATGGTGCTACCTAGTTAGCTAGTGTAGCACCCTTCTTTGTAGATTCGCCGGTATAATGGCGCGGACTTTTTGCAAGAGGTGGCCCGGCCTTGGCTCCCTGTCGTGGGAGTGTCTCAGACCAGTGTCTGCCATAGGAGGAGGTACAAGTACCTCCTCATCTTCTGGGACTAGCTGTCCCAGGCCTAGCCCCATTACCCGCCCCCACGGGGCTCGGAAGGAGAAGCTAAGCAACTTGAGCTGCCACAAACCCCGCCCACACTGGGCTTGAAGGGTGTGGCAGCTGCATAGCAGCAGACGATGTCAGGAGGTGCAAAGGCAGCAAGGACTACAGGATCCTTTTGGAGCTACACCCTAGCTTTGGGCATTAAGCCCGAGCGCTGGGGAAGCTCAGGAATGCCTCTTATTGTGTGTGTGTTGCTGCTGCTACTTCACTGGTCCGTTGCACTATGTAGCACCCTCATTCTGTGCTTGTACAGTGATTGTGTTGGTGCTTACTGCCCAGTTTATACTTCATTTATCCCCCCTCCCAATCCTCTCTGTCTTATATATATATATATATATATATATATATATATATATATATATATATATATATATATATATATATATATATATATATATATATATATATATATATGACAGAAATGTTAAAAGCAGGGGGGGGGGGGATAGTGTGTTGGAGTGGTTGGTATTTTTGTTTAATGTATGAAAGAGGGGAAGGTACCTAGGGATTGGCAGAGAGCATGTATAGTCCCTTTATATAAAGGGAAGGGGGACAAAAGAGATTGTAAAAATTATGGAGGAATAAGTTTACTGAGTATACCAGGAAAAGTGTACGGTAGGGTTATAATTGAAAGAATTAGAGGTAAGACAGAATGTAGGATTATGGATAAGCAAGGAGGTTTTAGAGTGGGTAGGGGATGTGTAGATCAAGTGTTTACATTGAAGCATATATGTGAACAGTATGTAGATAAAGGTAGGGCAGTTTTTATTGCATTTATGGACTTAGAAAAGGCATATGATGGAGTGGATAGAGGAGCAATGTGGCAGATGTTGCAAGTATATGGAATAGGTGGTAAGTTACTAAATGCTGTAAAGAGTTTTTATGAGGATAGTGAGGCTCAGGTTAGGGTATGTAGAAGAGAGGGAGACTACTTCCCGGTAAAAGTAGGTCTTAGACAGGGATGTGTAATGTCACCATGGTTGTTTAATATATTTATAGATGGGGTTGTAAAAGAAGTAAATGCTAGGGTGTTCGGGAGAGGGGTGGGATTAAATTATGGGGAATCAAATACAAAATGGGAATTGAGACAGTTGCTTTTTGCTGATGATACTGTGCTTATGGGAGATTCTAAAGAAAAATTGCAAAGGTTAGTGGATGAGTTTGGGAGTGTGTGTAAAGGTAGAAAGTTGAAAGTGAACATAGAAAAGAGTAAGGTGATGAGGGTATCAAATGACTTAGATAAAGAAAAATTGGATATCAAATTGGGGAGGAGGAGTATGGAAGAAGTGAATGTTTTCAGATACTTGGGAGTTGACGTGTCAGCGGATGGATTTATGAAGGATGAGGTTAATCATAGAATTGATGAGGGAAAAAAAGGTGAGTGGTGCGTTGAGGTATATGTGGAGACAAAAAACGTTATCTATGGAGGCAAAGAAGGGAATGTATGAAAGTATAGTAGTACCAACACTCTTATATGGGTGCGAAGCTTGGGTTGTAAATGCTGCAGCGAGGAGGCGGTTGGAGATGTCCTGTCAAAGGGCAATGTGTGGTGTAAATATTATGCAGAAAATTCAGAGTGTGGAAATTAGGAGAAGGTGTGGAGTTAATAAAAGTATTAGTCAGAGGGCTGAAGAGGGGTTGTTGAGGTGGTTTGGTCATTTAGAGAGAATGGATCAAAGTAGAATAGCATGGAAAGTGTATAAATCTGTAGGGGAAGGAAGGCGGGGTAGGGGTCGTCCTCGAAAAGGTTGGAGGGAGAGGGTAAAGGGGGTTTTGTGGGCGAGGGGCTTGGATTTCCAGCAAGCGTGCGTGAGCGTGTTAGATAGGAGTGAATGGAGACGAATGATATTTGGGACCTGACGATCTGTTGGAGTGTGAGCAGGGTAATATTTAGTGAAGGGATTCAGGGAAACCGGTTATTTTTATATAGCCGGACTTGAGTCCTGGAAATGGGAAGTACAATGCCTGCATTATAAAGGAGGGGTTCGGGATATTAGCAGTTTGGAGGGATATGTTGTGTATCTTTATACGTATATGCTTGTAAACTGTTGTGTTCTGAGCACCTCTACAAAAACAGTGATTATGTGTGAGTGTGGTGAAAGTGTTGAATGATGAAAGTATTTTCTTTTTGGGGATTTTCTTTCTTTTTTGGGTCACCCTGCCTCGGTGGGAGACGGCCGACTTGTTAATATATATATATATATATATATATATATATATATATATATATATATATATATATATATATATATATAGAGAGAGAGAGAGAGAGAGAGAGAGAGATAATTATTATTACTAACACTGCAGTTTCCCACCAAGGCATGGTGACGCAAAAAAGAAGAGATACTTTAATCATCATTCACTCCATCATTGTCTTCCCAGAGGCGCCCTCTACACTATAGTTTAAAAACTGCAACATATCTCCACCCCCTCCTTCAGAGTGCAGACACTGTACTTCCCACCTCCAGGACTCAAGTCCGGCTAACCAGTTTCCCTGAATCTCTTCATAAATGTTACTCTGCTCAAACTCCAACAGCATGCTTGTATGCTTGCAGGAAGTCTAAGCCCTTCGCACACAAAACCTTTATCACTGGTAGCACTTCAAAGTAGCGTGGTAGCACTGCGTTTTTTGGTAGTGTGGTAGCGCTGCACTACAAGGTAGCATGGTAGCACTGCACTACAAGGTAGCATGGTAGCACTGAGCTACAAGGTAGCATGGTAGCACTGCACTACAAGGTAGCATGGTAGCGCTGCACTACAAGGTAGCATGGTAGCACTGCACTACAAGGTAGCATGGTAGCGCTGCACTACAAGGTAGCATGGTAGCACTGAGCTGCAAGGTAGCATGGTAGCACTGCACTACAAGGTAGCATGGTAGCGCTGCACTACAAGGTAGCATGGTAGCACTGAGCTACAAGGTAGCATGGTAGCACTGCACTACAAGGTAGCATGGTAGCGCTGCACTACAAGGTAGCATGGTAGCACTGAGCTGCAAGGTAGCATGGTAGCACTGCACTACAAGGTAGCATGGTAGCACTGCACTACAAGGTAGCATGGTAGCACTGAGCTGCAAGGTAGCATGGTAGCACTGCACTACAAGGTAGCATGGTAGCACTGAGCTGCAAGGTAGCATGGTAGCACTGCACTACAAGGTAGCATGGTAGCACTGCACTACAAGGTAGCATGGTAGCACTAAGCTGCAAGGTAGCATGGTAGCACTGCACTACAAGGTAGCATGGTAGCACTGCACTACAAGGTAGCATGGTAGCACTGCACTACAAGGTAGCATGGTAGCACTGCACTCAAAGTAGCATGGTAGCACTACACTACAAGGTAGCATGGTAGCACTGCACTACAAGGTAGCACTAGGAGGCGGCCACTGAAGGTTCGCTTCCATCATTGTTGACACTTTTGATGGCTGTGGGTTCTCCTTGAAGTATAATGAAGCAGCGGCGGCGGCCGTGGTTTCAGCGGCGGTGGCTGCGGCAGTTTGGGCATTCTTGGTCTCATGAGGGCGTGGGCACAGTGCCAACCATCGTCAGGGGCAGCGCCTTGGCATGGGTGACGGGAACTGTGCTGGTAGGTAGCCCACAGTATGTGACCACCACTACTACCACCACTACCAACACCACCACTATCACCACCACCACTATCACCACCATTTAATCCAGCTACCCCAAGTATCAGTGTTACCGATGTTGACATGCTCTAGCTCTCGTCACACGCTGGCTGTCGTGTGCAGTATGCATCTTGTGTGTGTACCTGACGGAGGTCCCAGGTGTAGCTAGTGTATAGTGCTAGGCTTCTAGTGCTCCCATCTTGCTAGGGGCCACGCCCACAGCAGTGTCCTCACGCCCACAGCAGTGTTCTTACGCCCACAGCAGTGTTCTCACGCCCACAGCAGTGTCCTCATGCCCATGCTTTGGACTCACAGAAAATTTGTGGTTGTTGGTGGAGTGTGTGGCACTGTGTTAAACTGGTGTTATGTTGCCTGCCATCACTACCCTGCAACACAGTACGTGGCTCCACGCCCTACTACACAGTACGTGGCTCCACGCCTTGCTACACACAGTACGTGGCCACACACAGTACGTGGCTACACACAGTACGTGGCTCCACGCCCTACTACACAGTACGTGGCTCCACGCCTTGCTACACACAGTACGTGGCCACACACAGTACGTGGCTACACACAGTACGTGGCTCCACGCCCTGCTACACAGTACGTGGCTCCACGCCTTGCTACACACAGTACGTGGCCACACACAGTACGTGGCTACACACAGTACGTGGCTCCACGCCCTGCTACACAGTACGTGGCTCCACGCCTTGCTACACACAGTACGTGGCCACACACAGTACGTGGCTACACACAGTACGTGGGTCCACATAGTTCGTGGCTACACAGTCTACTATGTTGCCTATCATCGCTACGGTGCTACCCCTTGTACGTTCCTCTTCACTTTAGTTTATGTAACTGTAATACTCCTAAGTGACCGCGTGTTACTTGAATAATGTTCCTGGTTATTGTCTTGTTACTGTTACTTTGTGTCAGTCACTAAACATTATTTTCTTGTAACAGTGAATGCATGTTGTTTTTTAAGTATACAGTACACAGTCTGGAGCTATGTAAGGTGTACTGTCAGTGTCCCAAGATTACCAACCAAAATAGTCGACAGGCACCCAGATACCTATTTACTACTAGTAGGTGTAAGATTTGACCATACATCTCGCATAGCCAGGGAATCTGACCCCAGGTGATTTTGCTTGCGAGCTGAGTTGCTTACTACTGGGTTGAACCCGCTCTTCTGCACCGTCCAGCAACTCTTTGAAGGCTGGCACCTTGTATGTTGTCGGTCGTGAGGTCTGTGTGCTGTGCCAGTTGGTGTTTGTGTTGTCACCTGTGTGTGTTGTGCCAGTTGGTGTTTGTGTTGTCACCTGTGTGTGTTGTGCCAGTTGGTGTTTGTGTTGTCACCTGTGTGTGTTGTGCCAGTTGGTGTTTGTGTTGTCACCTGTGTGTGTGTTGTACCAGTTCGTGTTTGTGTTGTCACCCGTGTGTGTTGTGCCAGTTGGTGTTTGTGTTGTCACCTGTGTGTGTTGTGCCAGGTGGTGTTTGTGTTGTCACCTGTGTGTGTTGTGCCAGGTGGTGTTTGTGTTGTCACCTGTGTGTGTTGTGCCAGGTGGTGTTTGTGTTGTCACCTGTGTGTGTTGTGCCAGGTGGTGTTTGTGTTGTCACCTGTGTGTGTTGTGCCAGTTGGTGTTTGTGTTGTCACCTGTGTGTGTTGTGCCAGTTGGTGTTTGTGTTGTCACCTGTGTGTGTTGTGCCAGTTGGTGTTTGTGTTGTCACCTGTGTGTGTTGTGCCAGTTGGTGTTTGTGTTGTCACCTGTGTGTTGATAGAGGTGTCATCCTTCATGTGGTTCTCCTGATTGTGTGACCCATGATTGACCTGGACCACCAGTATGATAGTAGTGTTGATCTGTGTGACCCATGACTAGTGAGTAGTGACCTGGATCACCAGTATGATAGTAGTGTTGATGTGTGTGACCCATGACTGGTGAGTAGTGACCTGGATCACCAGTATGATAGTGTTGGTCTATATCTCCTCAGCTCTCCGTCTCCAGCGTCGACACTGAAGCACAGAGAGGAGACAGTCCCTCGCTGGATCCGTCGTGGGTAAGACAGCAATAGTACTGCTGCCACACTTGTCTTGCAACAATTGTACTGCTGCCACACTTGTCTTGCAACTTGCAACTAATACTCAAACTCCAGTCGAATTTAGGGAACGTTTCAGTCTGTAATGGACCATTGATCATCTTGGTTATGTTCCAGGATGGACTGAAACGTCACCTTGTGCCAGCACCAGTTTATATAGTGCGAATTGTTGCAGTCACAGTATTGTGATTTATAGTCTTCTTGGCATGCAACCATGATGGAAGTTGTGCACTGTTGCATGGTGTTGTGTTGATCCATCCCTACCTTGATCTCTCTCCCATCACCACGTCACCACTACCACGTCACCAATAACACCACGTCACCTCTACCACCATGTCACCATTACCACGTCACCACTACCACCACGTCACCACTACCACCACGTCACCACTACCACCACGTCACCACTACCACCACGTCACCACTACCACCACGTCACCACCACCACCACGTCACCATCTGATGATAATCAATCTGGCACCATTTGCTGCTGCTGCTGTGAAGTTTGGCAGCTTCTGACTTATTACTTGGAATTAACGTGAGTTATCCACCCAGAAACACCAGCCTTCCCGTATCACATCCCCGACTGCGCTACACGACAAGTGTGTACACTGAACACTGTGTAACACTTACCAGGAGTGGAGACTCCACTTACTACAATGATGACATGTTTCTTGTACCCTGACACCAGGATATATCATGTGTGGCACTGTGGTGTGGAGGGTGACTGTTAGACCTCATGTGTGGCACTCTGGTGTGGGGGGTGACTGTTAGACCTCATGTGTGGCACTCTGGTGTGGAGGATGACTGTTAGACCTCATGTGTGGCACTCTGGTGTGGGGGGTGACTGTTAGACCTCATGTGTGGCACTCTGGTGTGGAGGATGACTGTTAGACCTCATGTGTGGCACTGTGGTGTGGAGGGTGACTGTTAGACATGTGTGGCACTCTAGTGTGGAGGGTGACAGACCTCGTGTGTGGCACTGTGGTGTGGAGGGTGACTGTTAGACATGTGTGGCACTGTGGTGTGGAGGGTGACTGTTAGACATGCGTGGCACTGTGGTGTGGAGGGTGACTGTTAGACATGGTGTGTGGCACTGTGGTGTGGAGGGTGACTGTTAGATATGTGTGGCACTGTAGTGTGGAGGGTGACTGTTAGACATGGTGAGTGGCACTGTGGTGTGGAGGGTGACTATTAGACATATGTGGCACTGTGGTGTGGAGGGTGACTGTTAGACATGTGTGGCACTGTGGTGTGGAGGGTGACTGATAGACATGATGTGTGGCACTGTGGTGTGGAGGGTGACTGTTAGACATGTGTGGCACTGTTTGGAGAGTAACAGACATGTGTGGCACTGTGGTGTGGAGGGTGACTGTTAGACATGTGTGGCACTCTAGTGTGGAGGGTGACAGACCTCGTGTGTGGCACTGTGGTGTGGAGGGTGACTGTTAGACATGTGTGGCACTGTGGTGTGGAGGGTGACTGTTAGACATGCGTGGCACTGTGGTGTGGAGGGTGACTGTTAGACATGGTGTGTGGCACTGTGGTGTGGAGGGTGACTGTTAGATATGTGTGGCACTGTAGTGTGGAGGGTGACTGTTAGACATGGTGAGTGGCACTGTGGTGTGGAGGGTGACTATTAGACATATGTGGCACTGTGGTGTGGAGGGTGACTGTTAGACATGTGTGGCACTGTGGTGTGGAGGGTGACTGATAGACATGATGTGTGGCACTGTGGTGTGGAGGGTGACTGTTAGACATGTGTGGCACTGTTTGGAGAGTAACAGACATGTGTGGCACTGTGGTGTGGAGGGTGACTGTTAGACATGTGTGGCACTCTAGTGTGGAGGGTGACAGACCTCGTGTGTGGCACTGTGGTGTGGAGGGTGACTGTTAGACATGTGTGGCACTGTGGTGTGGAGGGTGACTGTTAGACATGCGTGGCACTGTGGTGTGGAGGGTGACTGTTAGACATGGTGTGTGGCACTGTGGTGTGGAGGGTGACTGTTAGATATGTGTGGCACTGTAGTGTGGAGGGTGACTGTTAGACATGGTGAGTGGCACTGTGGTGTGGAGGGTGACTATTAGACATATGTGGCACTGTGGTGTGGAGGGTGACTGTTAGACATGTGTGGCACTGTGGTGTGGAGGGTGACTGATAGACATGATGTGTGGCACTGTGGTGTGGAGGGTGACTGTTAGACATGTGTGGCACTGTTTGGAGAGTAACAGACATGTGTGGCACTGTGGTGTGGAGGGTGACTGTTAGACATGTGTGGCACTGTGGTGTGGATGGTGACAGACATGTGTGGCACTGTGGTGTGGAGGGCGACAGACATGATGTATGACACTGTGGTATGGTGGGTGACTGTTAGACATGTGTGGCACTGTGGTGGGGAGGGTGACTGTTAGACATGTGTGGCACTGTGGTGTGGAGGGTGACTGTTAGACATGATGTGTGGCACTGTGGTGTGGAGGGTGATTGTTAGACATGTTTGGCACTGTGGTGTGGAGGGTGACTGTTAGACATGGTGTGTGGCACTGTGGTGTGGAGGGTGACAGACATGATGTGTGGCACTGTGGTGTGGTGGGTGACTGTTAGACATGTGTGGCACTGTGTTGTGAAGGGTGATTGCTAGACATGATGTGTGGCACTCTGGTGTGGAGGGTGACTGTTAGACATGGTGTGCGGCACTGTGGTGTGGAAGGTGACTGTTAGACATGTGTGGCACTGTGGTGTGGAGGGTGACAGACATGATGTGTGGCACTCTGGTGTGGAGGGTGACTGTTAGACATGATGTGTGGCACTGTGGTGTGGAGGGTGACTGTTAGACATGATGTGTGGCACTGTGGTGTGGAGGGTGACTGTTAGACATGATGTGTGGCACTGTGGTGTGGAGGGTGACTGTTAGACATGATGTGTGGCACTATGGTGTGGAGGGTGACTGTTAGACATGGTGTGTGGCACTGTGGTGTGGAGGGTGACTGTTAGACATGATGTGTGGCACTGTGGTGTGGAGGGTGACTGTTAGACATGATATGTGGCACTGTGGTGTGGAGGGTGACTGTTAGACATGTGTGGCACTGTGGTGTGGAGGGTGACTGTTAGACATGTGTGGCACTGTGGTGTGGAGGGTGACTGTTAGACATGTGTGGCACTGTGGTGTGGAGGGTGACTGTTAGACATGATGTGTGGCACTGTGGTGTGGAGGGTGACTGTTAGACATGATGTGTGGCACTGTGGTGTGGACGGTGACTATTAGACATGATGTGTGGCACTGTGGTGTGGAGGGTGACTGTTAGACATGATGTGTGGCACTGTGGTGTGGAGGGTGACTGTTAGACGTGTGGCACTGTGGTGTGGAGGGTGACTGTTAGACGTGTGGCACTGTGGTGTGGAGGGTGACTGTTAGACGTGTGGCACTGTGGTGTGGAGGGTGACTGTTAGACGTGTGGCACTGTGGTGTGGAGGGTGACTGTTAGGCTTCCCCTCACTGCTGTTAAAATAGATCATGATGGTGGTGTAAGCTGTGCTTGAGGCAGCACAATACCTGCCAGGCTTACCTTCCTGGTCTACCTGCCTGGGTAACTTACCTTCCTGGTGTACCTGCCTGGGTAACTTACCTTCCTGGTCTACCTGCCTGGGTAACTTACCTTCCTGGTCTACCTGCCTGGGTAACTTACCTTCCTGGTCTACCTGCCTGGGTAACTTACCATCCTGGTCTACCTGCCTGGGTAACTTACCTTCCTGGTCTACCTGCCTGGGTAACTTACCTTCCTGGTCTACCTGCCTGGGTAACTTACCTGCCTGGTCTACCTGCCTGGGTAACTTACCTTCCTGGTCTACCTGCCTGGGTAACTTACCTTCCTGGTGTACCTGCCTGGGTAACTTACCTTCCTGGTCTACCTGCCTGGGTAACTTACCTTCCTGGTGTACCTGCCTGGGTAACTTACCTTCCTGGTGTACCTGCCTGGGTAACTTACCATCCTGGTCTACCTGCCTGGGTAACTTACCTTCCTGGTCTACCTGCCTGGGTAACTTACCTTCCTGGTCTACCTGCCTGGGTAACTTACCTGCCTGGTCTACCTGCCTGGGTAACTTACCTTCCTGGTCTACCTGCCTGGGTAACTTACCTTCCTGGTGTACCTGCCTGGGTAACTTACCTGCCTGGTCTACCTGCCTGGGTAACTTACCTTCCTGGTCTACCTGCCTGGGTAACTTACCTTCCTGGTGTACCTGCCTGGGTAACTTACTTTCCTGGTGTACCTGCCTGGGTAACTTACCATCCTGGTCTACCTGCCTGGGTAACTTACCTTCCTGGTCTACCTGCCTGGGTAACTTACCTTCCTGGTCTACCTGCCTGGGTAACTTACCTGCCTGGTCTACCTGCCTGGGCAACTTACCTTCCTGGTCTACCTGCCTGGGTAACTTACCTTCCTGGTCTACCTGCCTGGGCAACTTACCTTCCTGGTCTACCTGCCTGGGTAACTTACCTTCCTCGTCTACCTGCCTTGGTGAACAATGCTCTTCTCCAGACTGAGGGACTGACCACCTCAAAACTTTAAGGGTGATGGACTGATTACATCGTCTTCAAGTATCTTCTGCTTCTATCAACTTTTCTGTACTTGACTGAAGAAGCCTACTGTGTAGGCGAAACGTTTCATAATAAAGATACCTAACTGTTGCATATGTGTCTTACCTAACAACCTGCCTTGGTAACTTACCTTCCTGGTCTACCTGCCTGAGTAACTTACCTTCCTGGTCTACCTGCCTGGGTAACTTACCTTCCTGGTCTACCTGCCTTGGTAACTTACCTTCCTGGTCTACCTGCCTGAGTAACTTACCTTCCTGGTCTACCTGCCTGGGTAACTTAATCTGGTGGATTTGGGTAAACTTTACAGCAACGTTACTCCAAGTTTGAATCATTACTGGAGGTAAACTCTCATCCCACTCTTGTTTTAGTTTCCATGCTTCCCGGATAAGGATCTTACCGTTTATAGTGGAGGTAATCAGTCCCAAGGATCAAAGTACTGGGAGATTTCTGAGAGCAGACCACTCTTACTGAGGTTACTCTTAGGTCTGAGGTTAACACCTTTATGGTTCAAGGTGTCTTCCTGGGTAGAAGCAAGAAAATCTAACTTTGAATTCGTGTTATAGCCTCCAAGCAGCATGTTGGTGTTGGTGTTTTGCTATAAAGAATCCTTATATGATTCTCTGTGGTCACAGTTCCCTGAAGATTATCCACACGAAATTACTCAGCATTACTTTCGGAGGAGTTAATGATTTTTTTTTATTATCACACTGGCCGATTTCCACCAAGGCAGGGTGGCCCGAAAAAGAAAAACATTCACCATCATTCACTCCATCACTGTCTTGCCAGAAGGGTGCTTTACACTACAGTTTTTAAACTGCAACATTAACACCCCTCCTTCAGAGTGCAGGCACTGTACTTCCCATCTCCAGGACTCAAGTCCGGCCTGAAGGTTTCCCTGAACCCCTTCATAAATGTTACTTTGCTCACACTCCAACAGCACGTCAAGTATTAAAAACCATTCGTCTCCATTCACTCCTATCAAACACGCTCACGCTGTCTAGGTTGGTAGACAGCAACCACCCAGGGAAGTACTACCGTCCTGCCAGATGACTGTGAAACAGAAACCTGTAACTGTTTTGCATGATGGTAGGATTGCTGGTCTCTTTTTCTGTCTCATAAACACGCTAGATAACAGAGATATCTTGCTACTCCAACTTACACTTTGGTCACACTTCACAGACATGCACATGCATATATATATATATATATATATATATATATATATATATATATATATATATATATATATATATATATATATATATACATACATCTAGGTTTTTCTCCTTTTTCTACATAGCTCTTGTTCTTCTTTATTTCTTCTATTGTCCATGGGGAAGTGGAAAAGAATCTTTCCTCCGTAAGCCATGCGTGTCGTATGAGGCGACTAAAATGCCGGGAGCAATGGGCTAGTAACCCCTTATCCTGTAGACATTTACTAATAAAGAGAAGAGTTAATGATGTCCTCTAATAAGTGATCAGTGTGGCTTCCAGCACGAATTGTGATGTGGCGCTAAGCAAAACAGACTTGAATGGGTAGTTTTTCCACAGGAGTCCGAGATTCATGCAGGTATTCTGGGCGCTGGAAGCGGGTATAACTTGTATCACCCTCTTGTAAAGCTACTCTCAGGAAAGCCTTCAAGATGTCAGATGTGTAGACATAAGGGTTCGTGTGAAACTTAACACTTCATCCAGCTTCTCTTGCTTGTAATCAGTAATCAAGTTTAGCCACGTCGCACGATGCAGCTGCGTTGCGATTATACACAACATTTAAAGTGATGGACTTTGAATCGTTAACCGCATGGTGAGGGAAATGATGACCAGTCTGTGTTTTGTTATTAATCACTTGCTCAGTGAAGCAGACGCACAACTGCTCACACATGATCTTGTCAATACACAGTCAGCAGGTCTGAGCTCTTCCCTCATTCATGAATCTGAGTCTTCATCTGACCGAAAACCATGCGATAATTGGTAGGCAAGATTAGCTTATTTAATTTCCGTATTATCCTGAGCAGTACTGACCATATATATACTTGACAGTGTCGAGGTACTGGCTATATAAGAACATAAGAACATAAGAAAGGAGGAACACTGCAACAGGCCTGTTGGCCCATACTAGCCAGGTCCTTTACAATTCATCCCACTAACAAACATTTGACCAACCCAACTTTCAATGCTACCCATGAAACAAGCTCCGATGTGCAAGTCCCACTCAAATCCAACCCCTCCCACTCATGCACTTATCCAACCTAAATTTGAAACTACCCAAAGTCCTAGCCTCAATAACCCAACTAGGTAGACTGTTCCACTCATCAACTACCCTATTTCCAAACCAATACTTTCCTATGTCCTTTCTAAATCTAAACTTATCTAATTTAAATTCATTACTGCGGGTTCTCTCTTGGAGAGATATCCTCAAGACCTTGTTAATATCCCCTTTATTAATACCTATCTTCCACTTATACACTTCGATCAGGTCTCCCCTCATTCTTCGTCTAACAAGTGAATGTAACTTAAGAGTCTTCAATCTTTCTTCATAAGGAAGATTTCTAATGCTATGTATTAATTTAGTCATCCTACGCTGAATCTCTTCTAACGAATTTATGTCCATTCTGTAATATGGAGACCAGAATTGAGCTGCATAATCTAGGTGAGGCCTTACTAATGATGTATAAAGCTGCAGTATGACTTCTGGACTTCTGTTGCTTACACTTCTTGATATAAATCCCAGTAATCTATTTGCCTTATTACGTACGCTTAGGCATTGCTGTCTTGGTTTAAGGTTGCTGCTTACCATAACCCCCAAGTCCTTTTCGCAATCTGTATGGCTAAGTTCTACATTATTTAACTTATAAGTGCTAGGGTTATGGACACTCCCGAGCTTCAGAACCTTGCATTTATCTACATTGAACTGCATCTGCCACTTTTCTGACCAAGAGTAGAGTTTGTCTAAATCCTCCTGAAGTTCCCTAACATCTACGTTTGAATCAATTATCCTACCTATCTTCGTGTCATCGGCGAATTTGCTCATATCACTAGTAATTCCTTCATCAAGATCATTGATATATATTATAAACAACAACGGGCCCAAGACTGATCCCTGTGGAACGCCACTTGTTACTGATCCCCACTCGGATTTAACCCCATTTATGGAAACTCTCTGCTTCCTGTCTGTGAGCCATGATTCGATCCACGAGAGCACTCTTCCCCCAATGCCATGAGCTGCTACTTTCTTCAACAATCTTTGGTGCGGAACTCTATCAAATGCCTTACTAAAATCTAAGTAAATAATATCAAATTCTTTATCGTGGTCAACAGCCTCAAAAGCTTTACTGAAGAAAGTTAATAAATTAGTTAGACAAGACCGGCCTCTTGTGAATCCATGCTGAGTATCATTAATCAAGCTATGCTTATCGAGATGGCTTCTTATAATTTGAGCTATAATTGACTCTAGTAATTTGCCTACAATTGAGGTCAGGCTTATTGGGCGGTAATTTGACGGTAACGACTTGTCCCCTGTTTTAAAAATAGGCTTTCCTATACCTATATTATCCAGGTTCCACAATTTATCCAATGGCTCGTTCCTTCAGTCAAAGAGAATTTTGTTGAGGTACGTGAACATTAAAATGGTATAAAGTACCGACAGGTTGTTAGGTAAGACACATATGCAACAGTTAGGTATCTTTATTTCGAAACGTTTCGCCTACACAGTAGGCTTCTTCAGTCGAGTACAGAAAAGTTGATAGAGGGACGTGGTTGATGGTGGTTCTCGTTTCTAGAACACACAACCATCTCTGCTGCCGCCCACATTACTTGGGAGTGACCACTTGCTGTGGTCAGTAAAGAAATGTCGTTTTATTTCGCTATACCTTGCACAAAAGTGCTGCAGACATTACTACCAATATGCATTCAGTGGCCATTTTATTAGGTACACCCTTCTAGTAGAGATACCCTTTGCCCTCCATCCCCAGAACAGCCTGAATTCTTCGCGGTATGGATTCCACAAGGTGCTGGAAGCATTCCTTAGAGATCCTGACCCATGTTGATATGATAGCATCATGCAGTTGCTGCAGATGTGTCGGCTACGCATTCATGCTGTGAATCTCCTTTTCTGCCACATCCCAAGGTTTATGTCAAATTCTGAACCAACCATCTGCATTTCGCAGCAGAATTACGATTCATCAGACCAGGCGACGTTTTTTCCAATCTTCAAATGTCCATTTTGGTGAGTCTGTACCCACTGTAGCCTCAGTTTCCTGTTCTTAGCTGACAGGACTGGAACCCGGTGGGATCTGCTGCTGTACCCCCATCCACTTCAAGGTTCGATGTGTTGTGCACTTAGGGATGCTCTTGTGCATACCACTATCATGTGTGATTATGTAAGTTACTATCGCCTTCCTATCAGTTTGGAACCAGTGTGGCCATTCTTTGACACCTCTCATTATCAAGGTGTTTTTGCCCACAGAAATGCCACTCACTGCATTTGTAGTTCTCACAGCATTCTCTGCAAACTCTAGAGACTGTTCTGCACGAAAATCCCAGGAGATCAGCAGTTTCTGAGATACTCAAACCAGCCCGTCTATCTGGCACCAGCAGTCATTCCACGGTCATTGTTACTTACATCACATTTCTTCCACATTCTGGTGTTCAGTCTGAATATCATCTGAACGTCTTGACCATATCTACATGTTTTAAGTCATTAGAGATACTGCCATGTGACTGGTTGATTAGATATTTGCATTAACAAAAACGTGTACCTAATAAAGTGGCAGGATTAACGAGCAGCTGTTGTTAATAAGGTGGCCACTGAGTGTATAATCAGACCAATACTGTCCCGTTGTGTACGAATGGTATATAATACCGACAAGATGAGAGTAAGACACATGTGCAACATCTGGGTATCTTTATTGTAGACGTTTCGCCATCCAGTGGCTTTATCAATACAAATTCTAGGACATAACTTGAAGACAGTAGAACTATGTACAGAAGATGAGGTAATCAGTCCCTCAACCTAGGAGTAGGTGCGAACAGCACCATAGTCGTGGAGATTCTGAAACAGAAGAAAGAATCCTGGCACTTATATAGTAACGTCAGGTGAAGCAGACGAGGGCAAATTCACTGGTAGGCGGGATTCCCCAGTGGAAGTAGGTCCTTCCCAAAGAGATGGGTTAGTTGTAGTGGTAGTTGTCGTAGTCGTGAAGGTTATGTACATGTCCTCAGAATTAAGATTCCATGATGTTGCAGTGTCTGACAAGTTGTGTACGAATCTTATATAATACCGACAAGATGAGAGTAAGACACTTATGCAGCATATGGAAATCTTTATTCAGGAAACGTTTCGCCACACAGTGGCTTCATCAGTTTTTCAAACCATTCATCACAACTGTCGGACACTGCAGCATCATGGGATCTTGTTACAAAGAATTCTTCAACACTTGTTCAACTTTTGGACGAAGACCTACTTCGACTAGTGGATGGTACCACTATGACCCCGCCTCCATCTGCTTCACGTCACCTCACTACAGTATATAAGCCACGTCTACGGCCATATGCTGTACATTCTACAAGATTGATGGACTGAACACATCGACTCCAGGTTGAGGGACTGATTACCTCATTCTCCTCCTCTCCTTACGCCTTCCTCTTTGTATTGGACTGATGAAGCCACTGTGTGGCGAAACGTTTCCTGAATAAAGATTTCCATATGCTGCATAAGTGTCTCAATCTTCAACTTGTCGGTTTTTCAAACCATTCATCACAACTGTCGGACACTGCAGCATCATGGGATCTTGTTACAAAGAATTCTTCAACACTTGTTCAACCTTTGGACGAAGACCTACTTCGACTAGTGGATGGTACCACTATGACCCCGCTTCCATCTGCTTCACGTCACCTCACTACAGTATGTAAAGTAAAAGGACACAAGTGCAACTAATGTGACATTTATTGTAGCAACGTTTCGCTCTCCAGGAGCTTTATCAAGCCATTACAAACAATACATGGACACAGAGGGTATATAAAGGCTCAGAGTGAGGTGAATACTAGTGAGGTACCATTTCGATGTTCACTAGTGGTAGTAGTAGTGGTAGTAGTGGTAGTGACAAAAGCAATTAATTCGTACATGAGTAAAAGGATATAAAAGCTATTACTTGGGTAACATAAAAATAGGTTGGACAAATATAAACTGGAATGAGGCAGGTTGTTTCAGTGTTCACTCTCTGTGCTTTGTGTAGTATAACAGGAGAGACTATGTGATGGCAGGGTTTACTGTTTTCAGGAGGATTCTTGCTAAGACTTCGGAGATGGTGAAGCTGCCGTTGTTTTGTTTAATTGTATTCGAAACAGCGATCAGTGCTGATTCAAGGCACTTGCGTGTGCGGAAATTAGTTTCTTTTATCACTAATTGGGCGTCTCTGAATTTCATAAGATGATTGGTGGAATTTCGGTGTTGTACACAGGCGTTGTTTAAGTTGTTGTTCCTACATGCGTATATGTGTTCATTGAGGCGGGTGTCGAGGTTTCTTGCTGTTTCACCTACGTATATCTTGTCACAGCCTCCACAGGGTATAGTGTAAACTCCTGCATTGACTGGTTCGTGGTGCTTGGGTTTTGTCCTGGTTAGATCCTTTATTGAAGTGGTAGAAGCGATGGCGACTCTGGTGTTAGCTTGTGAAAGTACTTTTGAGACGTTTAGTGCAACCTGGCTGTTGGGAAGAATTATAACTTTGTTGGGAGCGGTGTTGATGCGTGGAGAATTGATGATCTGAAGAGCTCT
Organism: Cherax quadricarinatus; assembly: GCF_038502225.1. Taxonomy (NCBI): domain Eukaryota; kingdom Metazoa; phylum Arthropoda; class Malacostraca; order Decapoda; family Parastacidae; genus Cherax; species Cherax quadricarinatus. The sequence goes on from NC_091348.1 coordinate 28,245,951, forward strand.
TTTCTTGCAGTCTTTGATGAAAAAAGGAAGGAAATTGTAACTCAGTGAATGTTTGGTGAATGTAAGTACATTCCTCGTCAAGAAACTCAGGACTACAAATTCGGTATGCTCTTAGGAAAAACCCGATGATGATGCCTCTTTTTGTCTTGGTATCTTGGTATAAGCCACGTCTACGGCCATATGCTGTACATTCTACAAGATTGATGGACTGAACACATCGACTCCAGGTTGAGGGACTGATTACCTCATTCTCCTCCTCTCCTTACGCCTTCCTCTTTGTATTGGACTGATGAAGCCACTGTGTGGCGAAACGTTTCCTGAATAAAGATTTCCATATGCTGCATAAGTGTCTCAATCTTCAACTTGTCGGTTTTTCAAACCATTCATCACAAGATGAGAGTAAGACACATGTGCAACATCTGGGTATCTTTATTGTAGACGTTTCGCCATCCAGTGGCTTTATCAATACAAATTCTAGGACATAACTTGAAGACAGTAGAACTATGTACAGAAGATGAGGTAATCAGTCCCTCAACCTAGGAGTAGGTGCGAACAGCACCATAGTCGTGGAGATTCTGAAGCAGAAGAAAGAATCCTGGCGCTTATATAGTAACGTCAGGTGAAGCAGACGAGGGCAAATTCACTGATAGGCGGGATTCCCCAGTGGAAGTAGGTCCTTCCCAAAGAGATGGGTTAGTTGTAGTGGTAGTTGTCGTAGTCGTGAAGGTTATGTACATGTCCTCAGAATTAAGATTCCATGATGTTGCAGTGTCTGACAAGTTGTGTACGAATGGTATATAATACCGACAAGATGAGAGTAAGACACATGTGCAACATCTGGGTATCTTTATTGTAGACGTTTCGCCATCCAGTGGCTTTATCAATACAAATTCTAGGACATAACTTGAAGACAGTAGAACTATGTACAGAAGATGAGGTAATCAGTCCCTCAACCTAGGAGTAGGTGCGAACAGCACCATAGTCGTGAGGACATGTACATAACCTTCACGACTACGACAACTACCACTACAACTAACCCATCTCTTTGGGAAGGACCTACTTCCACTGGGGAATCCCGCCTACCAGTGAATTTGCCCTCGTCTGCTTCACCTGACGTTACTATATAAGCGCCAGGATTCTTTCTTCTGCTTCAGAATCTCCACGACTATGGTGCTGTTCGCACCTACTCCTAGGTTGAGGGACTGATTACCTCATCTTCTGTACATAGTTCTACTGTCTTCAAGTTATGTCCTAGAATTTGTATTGATAAAGCCACTGGATGGCGAAACGTCTACAATAAAGATACCCAGATGTTGCACATGTGTCTTACTCTCATCAATACTGTCCCACTGGACGTGGAGACCAGTTAGCTTCACATTACCATTTTGGACAGCAACTCTTTCATATATACAGTAACAGGTAGATGATCCCTTACTACAGTAGCAGGTAGAACATAAGAACATAACATAAGAATGGAGGAACACTGCAGAAGGCCTACTGCCCCATACAAGGCCACTACCCAAAGCTACCCAAGAATTTACTCCTGTACCCAATGACACAAATCAAACCCAGCCCCTCCCACTCATATATTTGTCCAATTTCTTTTTAAAGCTACCCAAAGTTCTAGCCTCAATCACCCTACTGGTAAGATTGTTCCACGTATCCACAACTCTGTTAGAAAACCAATACTTACCTATGTCCTTTCTAAATCTAAACTTATCCAACTTAAATTCATTATTTTTAGTTCTTACCTGGTTCAATACCTCAGTACTTTATTAATATCTCCTTTGTTTATGCCAGTCATCCACTTATACACTTCAATGATATGTCCCTTCATTCTACGTCTCTTCAGAGAGTGGAGATTTAAGGCTTTAAGTCGATCTTCATACGGGAGATTCCTTACACAGTAAATCATTTTAGTCATTCTTCTCTGTATGTTCTCCAATGAGTCTATATCCATCCTGTAGTAAGGAAACCAAAACTGAGCAGCATAATCTAAATGAGGCCTCACTAGTGATGTATAGAGCTGTAAAATAACTTTTGGACATCCGTTACTTATACTTCTGAGATAAATCCAAGTAGTCTGTTAGCCTTGTTGAACACACTTAGGCACTGCTGTCTTGGCTTTAGATTTCTGCTTACTATGACTCCCAAGTCTTTTTCACACTCTGTATGATCAAGCTCTACTTCACCTTGTTTATAAGACCAGTACCTTACACTTATCAACATTGAACTTCATCTGCCATTTTTCAGACCAAGATATTAATTTGTCCAAATCCTCCTGGAGTTCATTACACAAATAACCCGCACATAAAAGAGAGAAGCTTACGACGACGTTTCGGTCCGACTTGGACCATTGACAAAGTCACACTGTGACTTTGTCAATGGTCCAAGTCGGACCGAAACGTCGTCGTAAGCTTCTCTCTTTTATGTGCGGGTTATTTGTGTATTGTTCCAGTCACGGTATTGTGCCTTTTTGTTATTTATTTCTGGAGTTCATTGCTATCCTCCTCAGAATGAATCATATGGCCTATCTTTGTATCATCAGCAAATTTGCTCATGTCACTCGTAATCCCTTCATCAAGGTCATTAATGTAAATTATGAACAAGAGAGGGCCTAAAACTGATCCTTGTGGAACACCACTAGTGACTACTCCCCATTCCTTGAATGGAAACTCTCTGCTTTCTATTGGTAAGCCATGCCTCTATCCATGCTAGAACTTTACCTCCTATACCATGAGCTGCCACTTTTTTAAGTCTCTTGTGAGGTACTCTATCGAAAGCTTTACTAAAATCCAAATAAACAATATCATATTCTTTATCACTGTCTACTTCCTCAAATGTTGTATTGAAGAATGTCAGTAAATTTGTCAGGCAGGAACGACCTCTCATGAATCCATGCTGAGATTCATTAATCAAATTATGCTCTTCAAGGTGACTTCTAATAATGTCAGCTATAATTGATTCTAATAACTTGCCCACTATAAATGTCAGGCTTATTGGACGGTAATTTGAAGGAATGGACTTATCCCCTGATTTGAATATAGGAACCACATTAAGAGAGTATGGAGGAGGTGAATGTATTCAGATATTTGGGAGTGGACGTGTCAGCGGATGGGTCTATGAAGGATGAGGTGAATCATAGAATTGATGAGGGGAAAAGGGTGAGTGGTGCACTTAGGAGTCTGTGGAGACAAAGAACTTTGTCCTTGGAGGCAAAGAGGGGAATGTATGAGAGTATAGTTTTACCAACACTCTTATATGGGTGTGAAGCATGGGTGATGAATGTTGCAGCGAGGAGAAGGCTGGAGGCAGTGGAGATGTCATGTCTGAGGGCAATGTGTGGTGTGAATATAATGCAGAGAATTCGTAGTTTGGAAGTTAGGAGGAGGTGCGGGATTACCAAAACTGTTGTCCAGAGGGCTGAGGAAGGGTTGTTGAGGTGGTTCGGACATGTAGAGAATATGGAGCGAAACAGAATGACTTCAAGAGTGTATCAGTCTGTAGTGGAAGGAAGGCGGGGTAGGGGTCGGCCTAGGAAAGGTTGGAGGGAGTATCATGTGGGAGTTCGAACACGTGGATTAGGGTAAAGTAATACTCACGTAGGCTGGTAGTACGTATAATTACAGATAACGTGGAGAGAGCCCTTACAGTCGTGACCTATCTGCTCACTCTCCTAACTCTGACTGGCCGCCCACAGTACCCATATGTGAGGGGGTCTTTGAATACTGCTAGGTCAGCACAATATGAATAGACAGTGACTCAGGCAGAGACGGTTGGTAGTGAGTGAGTCAACTGGTACACTGGTTACTGGTAACTACTACTGAGAGCTCGGCGACGCTAACGTATGTCGTCCCGACATACAACTAATACAAACTAGAGATGGCAGGTGTACGGCTTGGGCTGATTCTATACAATGTCAAAGTACACAACAATTAAACATTTTAACATACATAAGTAGAACATTGGAATGGAAGCTTACGTAACTGAAACTGTAATGCAATACGTACAAGGTATAATATAGCACAACTTAAAACTCAACGTTGAGATTACACAATAGAAGTGATAAAAAAAAATTTGATCGATCGATCTGTATTCGTGTGATCTACGGATTCTGAGGAAGGAATATATACAAAGAAAGGTTTAACAGAAAGGCAGATTCGGAGCACTCAAATCTAGACTGTTAACTCTCAGAATGCGGAGAGAACATGAACACAAAAAAAAAATTCTTGAATACTGATAAGTTGATACTGTAATTATTCATCTATACAGGTTATTTACATTTAACCCCAACTCTGCTAGGGTGAGATTGACATATGCAGAATGGGTGTCATCTCTGGGAGGATCAAACTCTGTAGCATTGGCTAACTCATGCTGTATTTGAGGCAAATCTGAATTGGAAGTTACAAATGATACTTGAGGATTTCTCAATACCTGTCGTGTACGTAGGGAATAATGACATTCAGGTTGATCGTCTGACTGAGTATCAGAGGAAGAGAGGACTGCTTGCTTTATTACGTACGCTTAGGCATTGCTGTCTTGGTTTAAGGTTGCTGCTCACCATAACCCCCAAGTCCTTTTCGCATTCTGTACGGCTAAGTTGCTAAGGTTATGAAAATTTCCGAGCTTTAGAACTTTACATTTATTTACAGTGAACTGCATCTGCCACTTTTCTCACCACGAATTGAGTTTGTCTAAATCCTCCTGAAGTTCTCAGACATCAACGTCTGAATCGATTATCCTACATATCTTCGTGTCATCAGCGAATTTACTTACATCACTAGTAATTCCCTCGTCCAGGTCATTTATATACATTATAAACAACAACAGGCCTGAAACTGATCCCTGCGAAACGCCATTTGTTACAGATCCCCACACAGATTTAACCCCATTTATGCACACTCTCTGCTTCCTATTGGTGAGCCATGACTCGATCCATGACATAACTTTTCCCCCAGTGCCATGAGCAGCCACTTTCTTTAACAGTCTCTGATGTGGTACTCTTTCAAAAGCCTTACAAAAATCTAAATAAACAACATCGAATTATTTATCATGATCAACAGCCTCAAAAGCCTTACTGAAGAAAGTTAATAAATTAGTTAGGCAGGAACGGCCTCTTGTGAATCCATGTTGAGTATCAATCAAATTATGCCTATCGAGATGGCTTCTTATATTATTAGCTATAATTGACAGGTAATTTGCCTACAATTGAGGTCAGGCTTATTGGGCGGTAATTGTACGGTAACGACTTGACCCCTGCTTTAAAAAATAGGAATTACATTAGCCATCTTCCACATATCAGACACTACACCTGTTAGATAAATTACAAATGTTAGTTAAAGGTTCACAGAGTTCCATATTGCATTCTTTAAGAACCCTTGAAAAAACCTCATCAGGACCCGGCGACTTATTTTACTTCAAACAGTCTAACTGTTTGATAACCATTTTGCTAGTGATTGTGATATTACATAATTTTTCTTCTTCAGATCCACTATAAAACCCAATTATTGGGATATTATTAATGTCTTCCTGAGTGAAAACCGAAAGAAAATAATTATTAAAAATAGACCACATTTCATTCTCTTTGTCAGTAAGGTGCCCATAGTTATTTTTAAGGGGACCTATCTTATCTCTGACTTTTGTTCTATATACCTGGAAAAAACTTTTTGGGTTAGTTTTAGAATCCCTAGCAACTTTAATTTCATAGTCCCTTTTAGCTTTTCTTATCCCCTTTTTAATGTCCCTCTTAATGTCAATATACTGATTCATAAGATGACCCTCACCTCTTTTGATATGCCTATAAATTCCTTTCTTCTGCTCTAAAAGATATTTGAGCCTATTATTCATCCATTTTGCGTCATTTCTATTTGATCTAATTGCTTTATACTGGATATATGTTCTTTGGGCAGTATGTATAGTGTTCAGAAAACTGTTATATTGATAGCTCTCTTCGTTACCCCAGTCAACAGATGACAAGTGTTTTCTAAGCCCATCGTAATCTGCTAAGCGAAAGTCTGGGACCGTTACTGAGTTATCCCTACTATCATACTTCCATTCAGTGCTAAAGGTAATTGATTTGTGGTCGCTTGCACCGAGTTCCTCTGTAATTTCTAAATTACTAACAAGGGTTTCCTTGTTTGCCAGAACCAAGTCAAGCAGGTTATTTTCCCTTGTAGGTTCTGTCACAAACTGCTTCAAAAAACACTCCTGAACTACTTCTAAGAAGTCATTAGATTCTGAATTCCCAGTCAAGAAATTCCAATCAATCTGACTAAAGTTGAACTCTCCTAGAATTACTACGTTATCGTGCATTGTGACCTTAACAATTTCCTCCCATAGTAGTCTCCCTTGGTCCCTATTTAAGTTTGGGGGACGGTATATCACACCTAAAATCAATTTTTCATGCCCCTCTGAAAATCTATCCAGATAGAATCAATATGTATTTCAGACTTAATACCCGTTTTTATGCAACAATTTAAACTATCACAGACATAGAGCGACACCCCACCCCCCTTCCCGATACTTCTGTCTACTTGGAACAATTTAAAACCCTGAATGTGACATTCAGCAGGCATGTCCTATTTTTCATGTTAAACTACGTCTCAGTTTTGGCAAAAACATCAATGTTACCAGCACTTGCAACTAATCTCAATTCATCCATCTTATTTCTCGCACTACGGCTATTTTCAGAAACCCTTCTCTTTTCTCTTCCTGCTGATTTCTGTTCCTCCATTATGCCTGTTACTCTCCTTTTCACCTAATGCCACTGGTTTACCTATATTCACCAATAACTCTACCTTATTCTGCCTATAACTGGTTTCCTTAAAACTCACACTATCGCTACACTCAGAATTCACTGGTTTTCCACAAAAACCCATACCACTATCTATTTCAAGTTTAAAGACCTAAGAGCTCCCTCCACTGCGTTGGCCAGTGCTCCCACCCCAAACCTAGATAAGTGAACCCCATCCCTGGCATACATGTCATTTCTCCCATAGAAGAGGTCCCAGTTGTCAATGAATGTTACCGCATTTTCCTTACAGAATTTGTCCAGCCAGCAATTGACACCAATTGCCCTGGACAACCATTCATTTCCAACTCCTCTCCTGGGCAGAATGCAATATATCACAGGGTTCCCACCCTTCTTCCTTATTATCTGTTTTGCTGTCTTATATCTACAAATTAGATCTTCACTCCTACGTCTGCCAACATCGTTGCCTCCCGCACTGAGGCAGATAACAGGATTGCTCCCATTACCCATCATGATATCGTCCAGACGGCGAACAATATCCCCCAGAATAACCACAAACAGTCTTCTAACGTCTTGAATTACCCGTAAAAACTTAAATCCATGCTCCACACCGGTGCCACCATTTATCATGTGGGGTTCGAACACGTGGATAGGGTAAAGATACTCACGTAGGCTGGAAGTACGTATAATTACGGATAATGTGGGGAGCGCCCAAACTGCCGTAACCTTGTCTCCTTGCTCACTCTCGTAACACTGACTGCCCACAGTACCCATATGTGAGGGGGTCTTTGAATACTGCTGTGGTCAGCACAATATGAATACAGACAGTGACTCAGGCAGAGACGGTTGGTAGTGAGTCATCTACTGGTACACTGGTTACTGGTAACTGGTTACTACTACTGAGAGAGTGACCTAGTAGCGACCAGTGAAGAGGCGGGGCCAGGAGCTTGGACTCGACCCCTGCAACCTCAACTAGGTGAGTACACACACACACACACACACACACACACACACACACACACACACACACACACACACACACTATACACTGATCCCAGCTCCTCTGCCACCACTATTACTAATTATCTCACTACTACTACTATTACTACTACTATTACTAATACTACTATTACTAATACTACTATTACTACTACTATTACTACTATTACTACTACTACTACTATTACTACTACTATTACTACTACTATTACTACTATTACTACTACTACTTTTACTATTACTACTACTATTACTATTACTACTACTACTATTACTTCTACTATTACTACTACTATTACTACTACTACTACTACTATTACTACTACTACTATTACTACTATTACTATTAATATTACTACTACTACTATTACTACTACTACAATTACTACTACTATTACTACTAATAATAATACTACTATTACTACTACTACTATTACTTATACTACTATTACTAATACTACTATTACTATTACTATTACTACTAGTACTATTACTACTACTATTACTACTACTAGTAGTACTATTACTACTATTACTATTGCTACTATTACTATTACTACTGCTATTACTACTACTAGTAGTACTATTATTACTATTTCTATTACTATTACTACTACTATTACTATTACTACTACTACTACTACTACTACTATTACTACTACTACTACTAGTACTATTATTGCTACTATTTCTACTACTACTATTGCTACTATTACTTTTACTATTGCTATTACTACTACTATTGCTACTATTACTACTACTACTACTATTGCTACTATTACTACTACTACTACTACTATTGCTATTACTACTACTACTACTACTATTACTACTACTATTATTACTATTACTACTACTACTGCCACCTGTTTAGCCATTGCTGCTGCTACTTCCCTATTTCTACTATTACCACTGCACTACTGCCGCTATTACTGCTAATACAAATGCTGCTGCTGTTGTTACTGATACTACTACTCCCTCTCCCGTTCTGTCGTCTGGGCTTCTCTGCCTCTTTCTCACTTAGTTGTGATTTGACAATGATCCACAACGGACCGAAACGTCATCCTAAGATTCCTGTGCTGGGTGCAGGTTTGTGGTGATTCCTGTGTCTGTGTACTCATCTGATTGTGATTGCAGGGGTCGATTCATAGCTCCTGGTCCTGCCTCTTCACTGGTCGCCACTAGGTCCACTCTCTCCCTGCTGCATGAGCTTTATCATACCTTTTATTAAAGCTATGTATGTTACCTGCCTCCAGTACATCACTTTCCAGACTATTCCACTTCCTGACAACTCTATTGCTGAAAAAATATTTCCTAACATCCCTGTAACTCATCTGAGTCTTCAGCTTCCAATTGTGACCCCTTGTTGGTGTGTCCCATCTCTGGAACATCCTGTCTCTGTCCACCTTGTTGATTCCTCTCAGTATTTTATATGTCGTTATCATGTTTCTCCTCTCCTCCAGTGTCGTGGGGTCAAGTTCCTTTAACCTCTTCTCGTAGGACATTCCCCCTAGCTCTGGGGCTAGTCTTGTTGCAAACCTTTGCACTTTCTCTAGTTTCCTGACGTGCTTGGCTAGTTATAGGTTCCAAAGTGGAGCTGCATACTCCAATATAGGCCTGACGTACACGGTGTGCAGTGTGTGTGTGTGTGTGTGTGTGTGTGTGTGTGTGTGTGTGTGTGTGTGTGTGTGTGTGTGTGTGATGTTCACCTGCTACAAGTGACACTAAGTGTGACCCTGCCCAGTCACTGCCAGTTGTAATATATTAAGGTGACTACCATGTGCTCATTCATTCACGGTGTGAGGGAACACCTTGTCTATACAGCAGGCATACTTATATGACAGTCTCATCACTCATCACCCACACCTGACTCAGTCATGGCTGTCTGACACATGCTGACCTTGTGTGTGTGTGTGTGTGTGTGTGTGTGTGTGTGTGTGTACTCACCTATTTGTACTCACCTATTTGTGGTTGCAGGGGTCGAGTCCTAGCTCCTGGCCCCGCCTCTTCACCGGTTGCTACTAGGCCCTCTCTCTCCCCGCTCCATGAGCTTTATCAAACCTCGTCTTAAAACTGTGTATGGTTCCTGCCTCCACTACGTCATTTCCTAGGCTATTCCACTGCCTTACAACTCTATGACTGAAGAAATACTTCCTACTATCTCTCTGACTCATTTGTGTCTTCAACTTCCAATTGTGGCCTCTTGTTTCTGTGTCCCCTCCCTGGAACATCCTGTCCTTGTCCACCTTGTCTATTCCACGCAGTATTTTATATGTCGTTATCATGTCTCCCCTGACCCTCCTGTCCTCCAGTGTCGTCAGGCCGATTTCCCTTAATCTTTCTTCATAGGACATTCCCCTTAGCTCTGGAACTAACCTTGTTGCAAACCTTTGTACTTTCTCTAGTTTCTTGACGTGCTTTATCAAGTGCGGGTTCCAAACAGGTGCTGCATACTCCAGTATGGGCCTGACATACACGGTGTACAGTGTCTTGAATGATTCCTTACTAAGGTATCGGAATGCTGTTCTCAGGTTTGCCAGGCGCCCATATGCTGCAGCAGTTATCTGATTGATGTGTGCTTCCGGAGACATGCTCGGTGTTATACTCACCCCAAGATCTTTCTCCTTGAGTGAGGTTTGCAGTCTTTGTCCACCTAGCCTATACTCTGTCTGCGGTCTTCTGTGCCCTTCCCCTATCTTCATGACTTTGCATTTGGCAGGATTAAATTCGAGAAGCCATTTGCTGGACCAGGTGTCCAGTCTGTCCAGGTCTCTTTGAAGTCCTGCCTGGTCCTCATCAGATTTAATTCTCCTCATTAACTTCACATCATCTGCAAACAGGGACACTTCTGAGTCTAACCCTTCCGTCATGTCGTTCACATATACCAAAAATAGCACTGGTCCTAAGACCGACCCCTGTGGGACCCCGCTCGTCACAGGTGCCCACTGTGATACATCATTACGTACCATGACTCGTTGTTGCCTCCCTGTCAGGTATTCTCTGATCCATTGCAGTGCCCTTCCTGTTATATGCGCCTGATGCTCTAGCTTCTGCACTAATCTCTTGTGAGGAACTGTGTCAAAGGCCTTCTTGCAGTCCAAGAAGATGCAATCAACCCACCCCTCTCTCTCTTGTCTTACTTCTGTTATTTTATCATAGAACTCCAGAAGGTTTGTGACACAGGATTTGCCTTCCGTGAATCCGTGCTGGTTGGCATTTATACTCCTGTTCCGTTCCAGGTGCTCCACCACTCTCCTCCTGATAATCTTCTCCATAATTTTGCATACTATACACGTCAATGACACAGGTCTATAGTTTAGTGCCTCTTTTCTGTCTCCTTTTTTGAAAATGGGAACTACATTTGCTGTCTTCCATACCTCAGGTAGTTGCCCAGTTTCCAGGGATGTGTTGAAGATTGTGGTAAGTGGTACACACAACATATCTGCTCCCTCTCTAAGGACCCATGGAGAGATGTTGTCCGGTCCCATTGCCTTTGAGGTATCGATGTCCCTTAGCAGTTTCTTTACCTCCTCCTCATCTGTATGTATGTCGTCCAACACTTGTTGGTGTATTCCTTGTTGGTGTCCCCATCTGGTCTGTCCCCCCAGAGTCCTTCCTGTCTCTACTGTAAATACTTCCTTAAATCTCGTGTTGAGCTCCTCACATACCTCTTGATCGTTTCTTGTGAGTTCCCCACCTTCTTTCCTCAGCCTTATCACCTGGTCCTTGACTGTTGTCTTCTTCCTAATGTGGCTATACAGCAGTTTCGGGTCAGATTTGACTTTCGATGCTATGTCGTTTTCATACTGTCTCTGGGCCTCCCTCCTTATCTGTGCATACTCGTTTCTGGCTCTTCTACTAATCTCCTTGTTTTCCTGGGTCCTATGCCTCCTGTACCTTTTCCATTCTCTGTTGCACTTAGCTTTTGCCTCCCTACACCTTCGGGTAAACCAAGGACTCGTCTTGGTCTTCCTATTATTTCTGTGTGTGTGTGTGTGTGTGTGTGTGTGTGTCGGTATCTGGTTGTTAATGGTTATTAGCCAGCTGGCAGTCAGGTGGTGTGTGTCACTGCTCTCTCCTACCCCGTGTTGTGGTATCTCAGCTCAGTTACATGGTGTGTGTGTGTGTGAGAAACTGTGGCCAGGTTGTACCCTTGTAGAGGAGACTGTGGCCAGTTTGTATCCTTGTAGAGGAGACTGTGGCCAGTTTGTATCCTTGTAGAGGAGACTGTGGCCAGTTTGTATCCTTGTAGAGGAGACTGTGGCCAGTTTGTATCCTTGTAGAGGAGACTGTGGCCAGGTTGTATCCTTGTAGAGGAGACTGTGGCCAGGTTGTATCCTTGTAGAGGAGACTGTGGCCAGATTGTATCCTTGTAGAGGAGACTGTGGCCAGGTTGTATCCTTGTAGAGGAGACTGTTGCCAGTTTGTATCCTTGTAGAGGAGACTGTGGCCAGGTTGTGTCCTTGTAGAGGAGACTGTGGCCAGGTTGTATCCTTGTATAGGAGACTGTGGCCAGATTGTATCCTTGTAGAGGAGACTGTGGCCAGGTTGTATCCTTGTAGAGGAGACTGTGGCCAGGTTGTATCCTTGTAGAGGAGACTGTGGCCAGATTGTATCCTTGTAGAGGAGACTGTGGCCAGGTTGTATCCTTGTAGAGGAAACTGTGGCCAGTTTGTATCCAGACTGTGGCTAGGTTGTATCCTTGTAGAGGAGACTGTGGCCAGGTTGTATCCTTGTAGAGGAGACTGTGGCCAGATTGTATCCTTGTAGAGGAGACTGTGGCCAGGTTGTATTCTTGTAGAGGGGACTGTGGCCAGGTTGTATCCTTGTAGAGGAGACTGTGGCCAGGTTGTATCCTTGTAAAGGAGACTGTGGCCAGGTTGTATCCTTGTAGAGGAGACTGTGGCCAGGTTGTATCCTTGTAGAGGAGACTGTGGCCAGGTTGTATCCTTGTAGAGGAGACTGTGGCCAGATTGTATCCTTGTAGAGGAGACTGTGGCCAGGTTGTATCCTTGTAGAGGAGACTGTTGCCAGTTTGTATCCTTGTAGAGGAGACTGTGGCCAGGTTGTGTCCTTGTAGAGGAGACTGTGGCCAGGTTGTATCCTTGTATAGGAGACTGTGGCCAGATTGTATCCTTGTAGAGGAGACTGTGGCCAGGTTGTATCCTTGTAGAGGAAACTGTGGCCAGTTTGTATCCTTGTAGAGGAGACTGTGGCCAGGTTGTGTCCTTGTAGAGGAGACTGTGGCCAGGTTGTATCCTTGTAGAGGAGACTGTGGCCAGATTGTATCCTTGTAGAGGAGACTGTGGCCAGGTTGTATTCTTGTAGAGGGGACTGTGGCCAGGTTGTATCCTTGTAGAGGAGACTGTGGCCAGGTTGTATCCTTGTAAAGGAGACTGTGGCCAGGTTGTATCCTTGTAGAGGAGACTGTGGCCAGGTTGTATCCTTGTAGAGGAGACTGTGGCCAGGTTGTATCCTTGTAGAGGAGACTGTGGCCAGGTTGTATCCTTGTAGAGGAGACTGTGGCCAGGTTGTATCCTTGTAGAGGAGACTGTGGCCAGATTGTATCCTTGTAGAGGAGACTGTGGCCAGATTATATCCTTGTAGAGGAGACTGTGGCCAGGTTGTATCCTTGTAGAGGAGACTGTGGTCAGGTTGTATCCTTCTAGAGGAGACTGTGGCCAGATTGTATCCTTCTAGAGGAGACTGTGGCCAGGTTGTATCCTTGTAGAGGAGACTGTGGCCAGGTTGTATCCTTGTAGAGGAGATTGTGGACAGATTTTATCCTTGTAGAGGAGACTGTGACCAGGTTGTATCCTTGTAGAGGAGACTGTGGCCAGATTGTATCCTTGTAGAGGAGACTGTGGCCAGATTGTATCCTTGTAGAGGAGACTGTGGCCAGATTGTATTCTTGTAGAGGAGACTGTGGCCACATTGTATCCTTGTAAAGGAGACTGTGACCAGGTTGTATCCTTGTAGAGGAGACTGTGGCCAGATTGTATCCTTGTAGAGGAGACTGTGGCCAGATTGTATCCTTGTAGAGGAGACTGTGGCCAGGTTGTATCCTTGTAGAGGAGACTGTGGCCAGATTGTATCCTTGTAGAGGAGACTGTGGCCAGATTGTATCCTTGTAGAGGAGACAGGTGTAGAGAGACATGCTTATTCGCCTGGCTCTGTTAAGAACACTACTCACCCCCTCCTGGGTCATCTCCTGTTGACCCTTCGGTCACTCTGCTGTATTCTGTTTCTTTGTTACTGCTCATACTACCTTAACAACCTCTCTCAGCACTCTCAGTTATACCTCTGGTAACCCTACACCATCTTCTAATGTGCGAGCTTCTTATACACACCACACATTGCCCTTAAACACGTCATCTCCGCAGCCTCCAGCATCCTCATCTTCACTGCAACATTAAAAGCATCTGTATGAAGGCTTAAGTGCATCTACATTCTGGTGCATTTTCTGTTTTCCCCTCTACTGATAACCTATAACTTCTATTTACTTTCTTCACCTGGTCTATTGTATGGTTCACATTATAGATCTATCTGTCCTCACATCCACTTCCAAATATCTAGCGGTATTCATTTCATGCATACTTCACTGTGATATCCAGCCTCTTACTTCCCATATAACTTCTTAGTATAGTCACTGTGTTCAGTGTACATATATGAAGCAGTATAAATATAATGGAATGCTCAGCTTACTTGGCACTGGGTATCCTCATTGACTCATCTCCCAGCTTTTGTGTGCCATTATAACTTTATAAGTGGCCTTGTACACTCTGACTGTCCCTCCTACAGTGCCAGAAGTGACCCTTGTGTACACTCCCCCTGTTCCTCCTGCAGTGCCAGAAGTGACCCTCATTTTCACTCCCACTGTTCTTCCTACAGTGCCAGAAGTGACCCTCGTGTACACTCCCAATATCCCTCCTACAGTGCCAGAAGTGACCCTCGTGTACACGGTCCCCCACAGTGCCCAAGGCGGTCTCCTTATCCTCTGAATTCTCTAGCATTACATTCACATTTACATCTGCCAATTCTAGACCACTACCCACTCCACTGCCACTACCCAGTCAATCTAGATAACTACCCATTCATTCTAGACCACTACCCACTCCACTGCCACTACCCAGTCAATCTAGATAACTACCCATTTATTCTAGACCACTACCCACTCCACTGCCACTACCCAGTCAATCTAGATAACTACCCATTCATTCTAGACCACTACCCACTCCACTGCCACTACCCAGTCAATCTAGATAACTACCCATTCATTCTAGACCACTACCCACTCCACTGCCACTACCCAGTCAATCTAGATAACTACCCATTCATTCTAGACCACTACCCGCTCCACTGCCACTACCCAGTCAATCTAGATAACTACCCATTCATTCTAGACCACTACCCACTCATCTCAACTCGTATGTTAATCACAGTCATAATTTCACTGTTGTAAAGAGAGTCCATTGGGTGACTGACGAAGGCATTTTCAACAGTAAAAGTGTGACATAGTTATGTGTGTCTCAGTGACTGACACCACTCAACTTGTCATCGTCTTTATCTTATATTTATTTCAGTCTGTTGTGGTTTGGTATAATCGTTACTTTTATGAACAGAGGACAACCTAACTTGACCTGACCTGACCTGACTTAACATAAGAACATTTATTATAAGAAAACGTTTCGCCACAAGTGGCTTCTTCAGTCCTAATACAGAGATAATTGATTGTTTGATTCATCAGGAACTGCGTCCTGACACGGGTCTTACTCCCTGGATGACCCGTCTGAGGCTCACACCTCCAGGATGTCCATATAATTTAGCTGTTCTGTAGCCTAGATCAGGGTCTTGCCTTTGTCCCTCTGCGTTCCACGGCAATTTTTTTCTTTTATGTACAACAACGGGCTGAGGCCATCAGTTCCCCCCTCCCCCTCCTTCATCATTGTCTCTGGGACCTGTGTTGACTGGTCGAGTAAACTTACAGATAAACACATGGACTCTGTCTATTTTGTCCATCATCCATATGTTCACGAAGGTCTTCACAATTGTTCTGGATGTCTTTGTTTTCTTCTGAGTCAGTCAGATTGCTCATGCTATCTGTGAAGCAAGTGATCGTTGAGATAATTTGATGGCTCAGGGGTAATACAGGATGTCCTGCTGTGCTCTCTTAGACTACAGTGCTCCTCACTGTGACTGTTGTGGTGCTAGGGTTGACGCATTGGCTGTAACCTGTTCCTGCAGCATGAGGCCCGTTGGCTTCCGTTGTTAGGTGGGAGTTTGAGCAAGAGAATCGGAAGCTGGCTGAGCACGGCCGTTATCCCATCGCTGACGTTTCCTCGGTTCCCTTCATGGCTTGGCCGGGGAAGTGGCACTGGATTCCATGTTACTGTAGCTCCCTCTGGGCGAGGCTGCTGCTCAGTGGTGAAGGCTCTATTTAGCATTGGAGGATGGGCAACTAGGGTTTTCCATGCTGCCTTGACCCATCAGAACATCTCCAAGCAGTGCAGGTTCCAGGCATGATGCTTCTTGACGCAGTCCGGACACCGAGGTTCCGTAGCTTCTTCTTTTAGTTTATCTAAGCAGTCCTTGGTGGGGTGAAAACTACTGCAGATGCCACATACTTTTTTAAATTTAACATCTGGTGCTGAGGTGGTTTTACCTCTGGAACCTGAAGCACCTCAGAGGTTCTGGGTTGTACGTCCTAACCTTGTATGTTCCCTAGCAACCAAAATCCAATTGAGCTAGGAGAGATTCTTTGTTGGATCAGGATCTGCCTTGACTCGGAGCCCTTCAACTTCCAGGATGCTTTTGTTACTATGGATTGCATCAGGAGGCATGTCTAGTGGGTAGTGCATTAGTACGCCTTTTGTTGCCCACTCTATGGATTTTAAACCATACCCCGGCCGGGATTGAACCCGCGGTCAGAGAGTCTCATTACGATTTCGTGAGTCACTCTATGGATTTTAGTTCTGTTAGGACCAGTGGCAGTTCAAGGTCGTTCACCTTCTGCAGTACTTCATAGGAATCTGTGTTTCTGGGATTGAGAATATACTTCCCTTTCAGATTTTGGGACACTGATATCCTCAGCCCATATTTCTTCTCTGGGTGAATTGTAGCAGAATATGGGTTGTCGTGGTGACCTTTGCTTATCAACCTGAATTTGTTGCCTACAGATGGCTTGGCTTTCCCGATCTGATGCAGTGTAACATTGTCTCCTATGAGACTTGGAGGCTCCTGCTACTTGCCAACCTTCTCCATCCAGTACATCTATGGTTGGGATGAGTGTTACTTGGTCCATCACTTATCTCACTGGCCCGTTGCTTCACTGTCCCATGAGTCCAGAGACTGGTCTCCCAGCTTCTTCACAAGAACTGTACCCCACATTTCTAAATCTGATTCCTCGGTTGAGTCCCCGGAACATTGTGGCCTCTTCCTCTTGAAAGGAGCCATGTGCTTCCATATATTCCATATTTGAAACAGTCTAGGCACCTAGAACAATGCTTTGAAAAGTGTCATATCAATAGTCATCACCACCTACCTGACCCAATGTCAGGTCATTCCAGTTCAACCCACCCAGGTAATTTTTCAGTCCTATGAAATCAGCTAAGTGGAAGTCAGAGATATTGCCTTGATTGTTACTGTTCAGGTATTTCCATGATATATTGAAACTGAGTGATTTGTGATCGCTTTTCCCCAATCTTATCATTAACCTCAAGATTATTAATTAGTGACTTTTTTTTTGCAGGAACCAAGTCAAGCAGGTTATTTCCTCTAGTTGGTGTTGTCACAAACTGTAATCTGTAAATCACCCCCAAAATTAGTTTTTCACATCCCTCGAGAAACTGTATCCAAACAGATTCAGTGTCCAGTGCTCAAATTTTATATCTTGTCTAATGCAACAATTTAAATTATCTCTGACATACATCACCACTCAACCATCCTTCCTATTGACCCAATCAGTGTGGAATTCAAAAGGCATTTTTCTCTATCTTTCAGTTTGAAAGATAGAGAATAATATCTATGCTTCTTGCACATGCAATTAATTTTACCTCATCTGTCATATTTCTTACACTCCTACTATTAGTATATACAGTAAACCTTAAGGGAGCTAGTCACTCACAGCCCTCTACTGTCTCTCTTTGTTGACCAGTTTCATTGCATTTATTAGTGGCTTTATGATGATTAATGTCTTGTAAACTTATCTCTGAGGTATCCTAGTAATATCTACTGCTTTAATCCCTTGTGCCACAACCTGTTTGTTTTCCACACACACCCATACCTCTATCTTCTGTCAGTTTAAAGTCCTAGACAACTCAGCAACAACCTGCTCAACTGAGTTGGCTAACGTCACCACTCCTCTCCCAAAGAGATGTACCCCATCCCTTGCATACTTATGTTTGCCATAGAAATTGTCCCGGTTGTCAGTGAATGGGATTGCAAGTTCTTTGCAGTACCTGTCTAGCCAGCAACTTAGACCAGTTGCCATAGATATCCATTCATTGCCCACTACCCTTTGAGGCAAGATGCTACATATGACCTAGTTAAATCTGTAGTTTACCTTGCCTGGTTGACCAGGCAAGCACCAGACAAGCCTGGCTCATGGTTGGGCTCCGAGAGTAGTGAAACTCTTCAAAGGTCTAGCGGAGGTGTACTTATGTAGCAGATCCTGTCTCCTTCCCTTCCCAGTATCATTGCCACCAGCATTGAGACAGATATTGGGCTTGTTCTCATTACCTGACATAATATCATCCAACCTGCTGACTATGTCACCAACACCAGCTCCTGAGACACACACTGTCTCACCTTCTTATCTATGTTACAGAAAGCACAGTCAACATATCTTACCTACGAGTCACCGACCACAAGGATATTCCTATATTAGCAGAGGAGTTAGTGGTACCTTTAACCTTACTGACCATTGAAGTACATTCGTCCTGCAGAACAGAAAACCGATTTCCTACCTTCAAATCTTCTCTTTTAACCTTTCATATTTTGATGTTACTTCCTTTACTGGGAACTACTACTCACTTGCAACGGCTGTCAGTCGGCTCCTCGCTGCTGGTGACCTGTTTCCCTTCACTAACACCAACCATCTCACATTCATTGTTATACTTTTCCTGGCGAATTTTCCGCTTATTTTTCATTCTTAAGAAATAGAACCACGTCCTTCAACGCCTTGACCTTAGATTCTAAAACACTGCAGAAGCAAGCCATGGTGCACCTGACCTGACCTGACGTGGCCAAGAAATTTGCTACAACCCATACGTGAGAAATCCACATAGATGGTTGTGTGAGTTATGAGGCTGAGTTGAGTGCTGAGTGCAGCATCTGTCATCTCAGTAACAGCAGTATACCACCAGGGTGTAATATACCAGGGTGTAATATACCACCATTGTGTAGTATACCACCAGGGCATGGTATACCACCATGGTATAATCTGCATATTTTAAACTTAAGAGCTAATTTAGAAGAGTTGTAAATTTTTACATAATTTGCAACACATCCCTAGAGAATGTTCTCATAGTGTGTCGAGACTCTCACTTGCTCTTGCCTACAACTTTGAGAGAGTACCGGTTCCGTAATTTAGTACAGCAGATGCTTGGGAAGTTTTGGGTAAACGTTGGACAAGTGAGTGGGTGGGAATGGTTGATTTAGAGAAGGATCTGCCTAGTATAGACCAGTAGGACTTCTGCAGTGTTCCTCCATTCTTATGTTCTTGACAACAAGGTCGTCTCTATCCTCCAGTTTCCACTAATGTTCTCTATTTAAGACCTTGCTATTAACCTCTAAAATTATATTTCATAAATGTTGGTCATTAATTATTTAATTTCAAAACTTATCACGTACTCCAATTTATTTTATTCTTTTCTGTTGCAGAGCACAAAATAATTATCAGATGAGTTTAACATCTTTCAGTAAGCTTGCAATTTAATTTTCATCTCGTGTAGATTTCATTCATTGGAGTGATGTTGCCCGATGATGATACCCAGTGATGATGTAGGCAAGAAGACTGATGAGCACCATGCCCACAGCTGGATGACTTGAGTTCGGATAGTGACGACGAATACTTCGATGTTGTGACGGTACCGGGTCTGCGTCCTCAGCCTGGTCTTACTGCCTCACCAGCACCGCTCCAGCAACACCACCACATACCACCCACACACAGCCAAAGTTTACCCGCAATAAACAAGGGCACTGTAGGTAGTGCAATGAGAAACGATGCAGTGCAGCCATTAAACACAGTGATAGCAAGCAAACAATCGGTAACCAAAGCAGCTGCAAGCGGCAGGGAGCAAGGATTATCTGCAACACCTCCTTGTGGTGATCAGAAAGTAACTGGTGATGAGCAGGCTCCAGGAACTTCAGTGAAGCAAGTTCGAGGAACCTCAGAGAAGCATAACCCGGAGGGTTCCACAGCAGGCATAGAAAGTCGGTTTGCTGTTAGTACTGAGAAGAAAGGTTTTTCGCGTTTGCCTAAGAAATATAAAGCTCCTCAACCTCCCTCCACTATAGAGCAACCTGCCCCCACTGGAAAGCAACCTGCCTCCACTGTAGAACAACCTGCCCCCACTGTAGAGCAACCTGCCCCCACTGGAAAGCAACCTGCCTCCACTGTAGAACAACCTGCCCCCACCGTAGAGCAACCTGCCCCCACTGGAAAGCAACCTGCCTCCACTGTAGAACATCCTGCCCCCACTGTAGGGAAACCAAAAGGTAACCAAGAGCAACATTGGTCAGATACACAAGATCAACTTCAGAGCAACAAGAATAATTTGATCACAACAGATATGCCCAGACAAATTCTGTCATCTAAAGAAGGCAAGACACACGTGGGGAAGCAAGAGGCATCTTCACCGAAGAGGAAACCTCCAGACGAAGTAGAAACGAGTAATGAATTGCGAGGTAATGGTACTCTCAATAAAGTTGACTCGAAACGAGAAAAGACATTAAGTGGTTCACTTACAATAGAAGACAGAGTCATTAAGCAGCAGTTATCGTCAGCGTCGTCAGAGACTCCACTGACACCAGCACCCTCACCTGACAGCTTGCCGAACAAGCAAACTGTTAATACAACAATGAATAAAACAGTGAAAATAATGCCGGAGTGTACCACTGAGAGAGCATTATCATCACCTCAGGGTCAGAAAGTACGGCAAAGTAGTCCCGTGGCCGTGGTGGGTGTCAAGGTCACCCCTACCCTGGTCACTGGCAAATTAGAAATAGCTTCAAATGAAGGTTCAGCAACTGTAAGACGAAATTCCACTAGTGAAGATAAGGCACTAGATGGTAAAACAGCAAGACCAAAAGATACCTCAGTAAATAAGAGATCGCTGGAGAGTAACACGCTGACTACCACTCGACCTGCCACTACAGGAACGACAGTCACTAAGTCCACACTAGAGGAAAATGAGAAATTACACGATAATGTAGTGGTAAATGGGAATATTGATGAAGATAACATGAGTGATGACAAGTCGGAAGAGGAACGAAAGAGAGCGTCTGTAAGTAAGAACAGAGAGAATGTAACCATCCACACTCAGAGTGAAAATTCTAAACATAAAGAAAGAAAAGAAAGTATTGAGAGAAGCAGCCGGTGCAGTTCAGTAGCTAGTGATGCTGCCTCACGGGCAGTTTCTCCTGACATCTCCCTCAACTCTGGTGCAGCCAAGCGCAGTAAGAGTGGCAAGCTAGCCTTCGTCCTCAACATGTGGGAAACTGATGAAGTTTCACAAAAGAGTGAAAGAGGAAAACCCAAAGGCTCATCCACTCCTAAAATTGGAAAGATTACAGGTCTTGCAAGTGTATTTGAAAGAGAGAAAAGTTTGGGAGCATCTCAGGCTGACGCTTCAAAGAGTATCATCAATAAATTAAAATCTCCATACAGTCCACCATTTTCTCCAGAAAGAAAGGCACCAGCAGAGGACAAGATTACAAATATTGCTGGTATAAGTACATTAAAATTTGGAGACGTTGCTAAATTCAAGAAGCCCGGCGAACCCAAGAAGGCAAATGACAAGATCGTATCACATACTCCCAAGAAGATGCCAGATGATAAGAGTTCATCACATGCTCACAAAAATGAGCTAGATAAGCAGGGAATACAAGACAAGGATCTCATTAACAAAAGTGTTAGTCAAAAGAAAGATGAAAATTTGAGTAATATTACTAAAGTTGGTGTTAACTCTGTTATTGATAAAGAACGAAGCCAAGAAAAAACTGGAAAGCAGAACACCAAGAATATTAGCAAAGATTGTGAAGAAATAATTGTTAATGGAAGTGTAGCGAAGAGTGACAGTAGAATATCACTCGATGAAGAAGATGCAGTGGAAGTGAAGACGAAGAAAGACAAACTCAGTAATCCTAGAGCAGATCAGAGCTCAGCAACCGTCTTGCAAAACAGCTCAGCTACTGAACCCAAACACCAACCTGTCAGTGACACCCTGGTGAAGACAGACAAAATTGACACTAGTGTCTCCAAGGCTAACAAAGTTAATGCTGTTGTCCCTAAGACTAACAAAGTTGAAGATGTGTCTAAGAACACTAAAGTTGAAGCCAAGACATCTAAGGACACCAAGGTTGAAGCCAAGACATCTAAGGACACCAAGGTTGAAATCAGTGAATCCAAGGACACCAAGGTTGAAGCCATTGCGTCTAAGGACACCAAGGTTGAAGCCGGTGCGTCTAAGGACACCAAGATTGAAGTCAAAACTTCTAAGGACACCATGGTTGAAGCCGGTGCGTCTAAGGACACCAAGATTGAAGTCAAAACATCTAAGGACACCCTGGTTGAAGCCGGTGAGTCTAAGGACACCAAGATTGAAGTCAAAACATCTAAGGATACTATGGTTGAAGCCGGTGAGTCTAAGGACACCAAGATTGAAGTCGGTGAGTCTAAGGACACCAAGATTGAAGTCAAAACATCTAAGGACACCAAAGTTGAAGCCAGTTCGTCTAAGGACACAAAGAATGAAGTCAAAACATCTAAGGACACCAAGGTTGAAGCCAAAACATCTAAGGACACCAAGATTGAAGCTAGGGCATCTAAAGACACCAAGATTGAAGTCAAAACATATAAGGACACCAAAGTTGAAGCCAGTTCGTCTAAGGACACAAAGAATGAAGTCAAAACATCTAAGGACACCAAGGTTGAAGCCAAAACATCTAAGGACACCAAGATTGAAGCCATTGCATCTAAGGACACCAAGGTTGGAGACGCCGAAGTTCATGAATCTAAGGTCATTAAAATTAATAGTGAGGCTGAGTCAAACATAAGCAGCAATATAGCAGCCAAGGTCAGTAACATCAAGGACGGAACTAATGGTTTAGAAAGGCAGAATGAAGCCAGTGATCTCAAAATATCCCCGCTTCCACTTGCTAACGCTGACACTAGCAGTATCAGCACAGCAGCTGGTGACGTGCCCACTTCTGTTAAAGTTACTGACATAAACAGTATTGCGTCTAAGACTGCCAAAACTGAAGCTGCTGAAATATATGATGGCCAGGTAAATACAACTGAAGCTTCAGCTACTAAAGTTACTTCAGAATGCAATGTCCAGAGTGCAGTGTGTCAGGGTACCGTCTGTACCAGCAGTAGTGACTTAGCTACCAATGTTGTATCAAGTGAAGCACCTGTTGTTGATGATGCCTGCTCTGCAGAGAAGCTTTCTGAAGCTCCTAAAGCTTCAGAAGCTTTACATAGGATGGATGGGTTGAAGAAGGATGTGCTAGGGGGCATAATGTCCTTCATCGAGTCGGTTACCAGGGGAGGTAAGTCACTGGAAGACAAGCTTTCCATCAATGGTCTCCAGTTTACCAAGAAATCCTCCAAGACAGATAATGCCACAGATTTGACTAATGCTCCCCCTGGTGATACTTCAGATACAAAAACTGTCAGTCGTTCTGAAAACACTGAGAACTTACAAGAACAAACTTCCCAGGTTATATCGCTGCCCAGACCACAAGATGACGATGGATCGAAGCAAGCTAAGTGTTGTCTTGAAGGTAAACAAAGTGTAAAGAACGCTGTGTATGAACCAGCCACAGCAGTGCCACAACTGGAGTCGGAAGTAGAGGCACTGCTCAGGGAGGCGTCAATGCTCATCGCCCACACTGAAGACATCACCAGGTCTCCTTCCCATGACGGAGGCGACGAAGAAGTGTTCCTGGATGCCATAGATGTCTCACAGCTGGACACTCTGATGCCTTTACCTAATATGGAGATAGAGAGAGAGAGGCGTTCACGATCCCGCACTCCACTAGAAGGTCCTGAACGTTCACCTTCGTCACGTTCAGTTGTGGCCAAGACCGAGGCTCTGCTCTCCGAGACTGACCGACTACTACGCCGCTCTCGCTCTGACAGATCTCTTAGAAGGTCTTACAGCCGATCAATGTCAGCAGCGGCACTCAGTAAAGTAGGTGTTGCTGCAACACCCTTGTCATGCAACTGTGTGTTACAGGTGTTCTGCAACACCAATGGCATGTGTGTGTTACGGGTGTTCTACAGCACCCTTGACATGTGTGTTATAGTAGGTGTTTTGCAACACCCTTGTCATGTTACAGTAGGTGTTACTACAACACCCTTGTTATATGTTACAGTAGGTGTTACTACAACACCCTTGTCATACAGCTGTGTGCTGGAGACATACACAGCCCTGAATAACGTTCTGTAATATTTAACCACATTGTTAATACATTCCTGTCGTATTTAACCACAATGTTAATACATACCTGTCGTATTTAACCACAATGTTAATACATTCCTGTCGTATTTAACCACAATGTTAACATATTTCTATGATATTTAACCACAATGTTAATATATTTCTGTGGTATTTAACCACACTGTTAATACATTCCTGCTGTATTTAACCACAATGTTAATACATTTCCGTCGTTTATCAAGTAAATATTAACCCATTTAATGCATTTCCTACGAAAGTTAATATATTTTATGTCGTTATTTAGCACGAATGTTAAATCCTGAATGTTATATTTCAATGTAAGCTTGTAACTTTGACCCTTGTACTCTAGGTAATCTGTAAACTGTTTTCTTCCACTCCTGGTTATTTGATTTTAGGTCATTTTAATGTTGTAATACATGTATACTCTTTCTGGATAGCTGTAGCTATGTATAAGGATGCCAAATGTATAGTGTTCTTGTGTGTTACAGTCAGCACAGTCTGTGTTAGAAGCCAGATGTGAACTACAAAACTGTGGAATAGTGTGTAGAGTAAGTGTTGGTGTGTCAGTGTGTTACACACTGGGGAAGTACTCTTACGTATACTAACAAGTGTGCTAACACACTGGTACTAACACTACTACTAACAAGCGTGATACACACTGAAGTACTCTCAGGCGTACTAATATTGTCGTGTGTTCCTAGGTATACTAATTACACTACTGTATGCTCTTATGTTTACTAATTACACTACTGTGTATTCTCAGGTGTACTAATGACACTACTGTGTGTTCTCAGGTGTACTAATTACACTAGTGTGTTCTCAGGTGCACTAATGACACTACTGTGTGTTCTCAGGTGTACTAATGACACTACTGTGTGTTCTCAGGTGTACTAATTACACTAGTGTGTTCTCAGGTGTACTAATGACACTACTGTGTGTTCTCAGGTGTACTAATTACACTAGTGTGTTCTCAGGTGTACTAATGACACTACTGTGTGTTCTCAGGTGTACTAATTACACTAGTGTGTTCTCAGGTGCACTAATTACACTACTGTGTGTTCGAAGATGTACTAATTACACTACTGTGTTCTCATGTGTACTAATTACACTAGTGTGTTCTCATGTGTACTAATTACACTACTGTGTTCTCATGTGTACTAATTACACTACTGTGTGTTCTCAAGTGTACTAATTACATTCCTGTGTTTTCTCAAGTGAACAAATTACAATATACCTCACTAAGCCACTACTGCCAATATACCTATATGAGTATACCACTAATATTAAGACTGATATACCTAGTAATAAGGATACTTTAGTCTATATTATACATTAAGAAGGATAATTTGGTCTCATATCCATACATATATATTTGTATTATCTTTGTATTATGTGTATTATCTTTGTATGTTATGGTTGGTGACATTATCTTAATCTTTTGTTGTAGCTGAGTGAGTTAAGCTTCTGTAAGCTGAGATAATAACGCTACTTCCGGTGCAGTCTTAACACTGGTGCTGGTGCAGTGTTAACACTGGTGCTGGTGCAGTGTTAACACTGGTGCTGGTGCAGTGTTAACACTGGTGCTGGTGCAGTGTTAACACTGGTGCTGGTGCAGTGTTAACACTGGTGCTGGTGCAGTGTTAACACTGGTGCTGGTGCATTAACACTAGTGCTGGTGCAGTGTTAACACTGGTGCTGGTGCAGTGTTAACACTGGTGCTGGTGCAGTGTTAACACTGGTGCTGGTGCAGTGTTAACACTGGTGCTGGTGCAGTTAACACTAGTGCTGGTGCAGTCTTAACACTGGTGCTGGTGCAGTGTTAACACTGGTGCTGGTGCATTAACACTAGTGCTGGTGCAGTGTTAACACTGGTGCTGGTGCAGTGTTAACACTGGTGCTGGTGCAGTGTTAACACTGGTGCTGGTGCAGTGTTAACACTGGTGCTGGTGCAGTTAACACTGGTGCTGGTGCAGTGTTAACACTGGTGCTGGTGCAGTGTTAACACTGGTGCTGGTGCAGTGTTAACACTAGTGCTGGTGCAGTCTTAACACTGGTGCTGGTGCAGTGTTAACACTGGTGCTGGTGCATTAACACTAGTGCTGGTGCAGTGTTAACACTAGTGCTGGTGCAGTCTTAACACTAGTGCTGGTGCAGTGTTAACACTGGTGCTGGTGCATTAACACTAGTGCTGGTGCAGTGTTAACACCAGTGCTGATGCTGTGTTAACACTAGTGCTGGTGCAGTGTTAACACTAGTGCTGGTGCAGTGTTAACACCAGTGCTGGTGCAGTGTTAACACTGGTGCTGGTGCATTAACACTAGTGCTGGTGCAGTGTTAACACTAGTGCTGATGCAGTATTAACACTAGTGTTAGTACAGTGTTAGGAACAGCGGTGTTAGTGCAGTGTTAGCACCTACATAATGTTAAGGTTGATGCTAACTTGTTAACAATATTACACAGCTGGCAGAGGTGACGGCAGACTTGTCAGAGGAGCACAACACTGCGCACCTGGCGGGAGAGAGACTGGAAGCTGAGCAAGCTGAGAGAATGAAACTGGAGAAGGAGGTGGAGAGACTTCAGGTAACTATTAGACGTCAGTGTGGAGAGACTTCAGGTAACTATCAGGCTTCAGTGTTGAGACTTCAGGTAGCTATCAGACTTCAGTGTTGAGACTTCAGGTAGCTATCAGACTTCAGTGTGGAGAGACTTCAGGTAACTATCAGACGTCAGTGTGGAGAGACTTCAGGTAACTATCAGACGTGGAGAGACTTCAGGTAACTATCAGACGTCAGTGTGGAGAGACTTCAGATAACTATCAGACGTCAGTGTGGAGAGACTTCAGGTAACTATCAGGCTTTAGTGTTGAGACTTCAGGTAACTGAGATACAACCCAGGGTCACAATGAGAGAACCCAGAGTCATAGACAGAACCCAGGGTTACAGACAACCAGGGTCACAGTGAGAGAACCCAGGGTCACAAGAGACAGAACGAGGGTCACAATGAGAGAGCCCAGGGTCACAATGAGAGACAGAACTTAGGGTCACAATGAGAACCCAGGGTCACAAGAGACAGAACGAGGGTCACAATGAGAGAGCCCAGGATCACAATGAGAGACAGAACTCAGGGTCACAGTGAGACGGAACCCAGGGTCACAATAAGACAGAACCCAGGGTCACAATAAGACAGAACCCAGGGTCACAATAAGACAGAACCCAGGGTCACAATAAGACAACCCAGGGTCACAATGAGACAGAACCCTGGGTCACAATGAGACAGAACCCAGGGTCACAATGAGACGGAACCCAGGGTCACAATAAGACAGAACCCAGGGTCACAATAAGAAAGAACCCAGGGTCACAATGAGACAGAACCCAGGGTCACAATAAGACAGAACCCAGGGTCACAATGAGACAGAACCCAGGGTCACAATGAGACAGAACCCAGGGTCACAATGAGACAGAACCCAGCGTCACAATGAGAGACAGAACCCAGCGTCACAATGAGACGGAACCCAGGGTCACAATAAGACAGAACCCAGGGTCACAATGAGACAGAACCCTGGGTCACAATGAGACAGAACCCAGGGTCACAGTGAGACAGAATCCAGGGTCACAGTAAGACAGAACCCAGTGTCACAAGACAGAACCCAACAATAACAGCCTGGTTGATCAGACCCTGATCCACCACGAGGCCTGGTCTCAGACCGGGCCGCGGGGGCGTTGACCGCCGAAACCCTCTCCAGGTAAACTCCAGAGTCACAATGAAACAGAACCCAGCGTCACAATGAGACAACCCAGGGTCACAGAGAACCCAGGGTCACAATGAGACAACCCAGCCTTGATGGTCACCCTTCAGTCAGTTGGTGATCAACCTGACTGGTGATCAGGTTGATATGCTCGTTGGTAGCACCAACAGTCTTTTGGATCAGGGAGTCAGTCACTAGAACTGGTGTGTTACCCCCGGGGTCTGGGAGTCTAGTAATCTTCAATTTCTCAACCAGGGGGCCGCTACCCCCACCACACTTGTGTCTGCTGGCACTGGTGTACTGCACCAGTGTGCTCACTACACTTGCTCACACTACACCTCATACTACACTTGCTCACACTACACTTACTCACACTACACTTGCTCACAATACACCTCACACTACACTTGCTCACACTACACTTACACTACACCTCACACTACACTTGCTTACACTACACCTCACACTACACTTGCTTACACTACACCTCACACTACACCTGCTCACACTACACTTGCTCACACTACAGTTGCTGATAGTACACCTGCTCACACTACACCTCACACTACACTTGCTCACACTACACTTACACTACACCTCACACTACACTTGCTCACACTACACCTCACACTACACTTGCTCACACTACACTTACACTACACCTCACACTACACTTGCTTACACTACACCTCACACTACACTTGCTCACACTACACTTACACTACACCTCACACTACACTTGCTCACACTACACCTCACACTACACTTGCTCACACTACACTTGCACTACACTTGCTCACACTACACCTCACACTACACTTGCTTACACTACACCTCACACTACACTTGCTTACACTACACCTCACACTACACTTGCTTACACTACACCTCACACTACACTTGCTCACACTACACCTCACACTACACCTCACACTACACTTGCTCACACTACACCTCATACTACACTTGCTCACACTACACTTACTCACACTACACTTGCTCACACTACATCTCACACTACACTTGCTCACACTACACTTATACTACACTTGCTCACACTACACCTCACACTACACTTGCTTACACTACACCTCACACTACACTTGCTTACACTACACCTCACACTACACTTGCTTACACTACACCTCACACTACACTTGCTCACACTACACCTCACACTACACCTCACACTACACTTGCTCACACTACACTTACACTACACTTGCTCACACTACACCTCACACTACACTTGCTTACACTACACCTCACACTACACTTGCTTACACTACACCTCACACTACACTTGCTTACACTACACCTCACACTACACCTGCTCACACTACACTTGCTCACACTACACTTGCTGATAGTACACCTGCTCACACTACACCTAACACTACATGTGCTCACACTACACCTAACTACATGTGCTCACACTACGCCTAACACTACATGTGCTCCCACTACACCTGCTTACACTACATCTGCTCACACTACACCTCACGCTACACCTGCTCACACTACATCTGCTCACGCTACACTTGCTCATAGTACACCTGCTCACACTACATCTGCTCACGCTACACTTGCTCATAGTACACCTGCTCTCACTACACCTAACACTACATGTGCTCACACTACACCTAAGACTACATGTGCTCACACTACACCTGCTTACACTACATCTGCTCACACTACACCTCACACTACACCTGCTCACACTACGCCTGCTCACACTACACCTGCTCACACTGCACCTGCTCACACACCTGCTCACTTTACACCTGCTCACACTACATATGCTTACACTACACCTCACACTACGCCTGCTCACACTACACTTGCTCACACTACACTTGCTTACACTACACTTGCTTACACTACACTTACACTACACTTGCTCACACTACACTTGCTCACGCTACACCTCACACTACACCTGCTCACACTACAGTGTGCTGGTACAGGGTTAACACTGGTGCTGTAGTGCTAACACTACTACTGCTCACACCACACCTGCTCACACTGCACTTGCTCACACTATCTCACTATCTCACACTATCTGGACTAAAATCACAAGGGTATTAAAAGAGGATAACATCAAAGCTGCTTTCATAGACAACCTGGAAGCTTTCTACAACAGATGGGAACATAAAAAGTCTGGGCTGAATGGTACTGCCCTTGATACTGGCCATGTAGTCAGAAACTGTAAGGCTGGAGGTGATGTCCTGGTAGTCAGTAAATGTGGGGCTGATAGTGCTGTCCTGGGAGACAGTAATGGTGAAGCTGGAGGTGCTGTCCTGGGAGACAATAATGGTGAAGCTGAAGGTGCTGTCCTGGGAGACAGTAATGGTGAAGCTGGAGGTGCTGTCCTGGGAGACAGTAATGGTGAAGCTGGAGATTTTGTCCAGGTAGTCGGGAATTATACGCAGGAAGGAATACATATAAATGACCTCATAGGGGACAGGAGCCGTAGTGGGGAAACAAGTGTAGTCAAAGATAAGATAAAACCAATATTGCAAACTAGAAATACCACAGGAAATAGCAAACAAGAGGACTCCACTAGCAATAGTGAGGATATATTACCAAAAACAACTGGTGGGAGCTCCATTGTTGGTGCTAGGGAGGATAGGAATAAGACAGGGAAACATGCACCAACAGGGAATACAGTCACAGAAACCCAAGGCAAACGGAAACCAAGCCTGTGCACATACTATGCACTTGGTATCTGCAGACATGGGAAATCTGGAAAAACAGACGGGACGTGCAACTATGACCACCCTAGAAAATGCCATGCCCATATGACAACAGGAAAATGCAAACTCCCTTCCTGTAAGCTTTTTCACCCTGAAATGTGTACCTCTTCAGTACAGGAAAGACTGTGCTATAACTTAAATTGCCAGGCATACCATCTAAAGGGGACAAAAAGATACAAAACATCCAGGCCATGGGAAAACCTGGGTAGCCACAGCCACTCAAGAGGGAGAGGTTTTTTTAGTGCCAGGAAGGAAAAAAAACTGGCAGGAAATGGCAGAAATCGTACACCAAATCCAGTCATTCCTGGAGTGGAACCACAGTCGATGGCCTCCACTCCAAACCAACAGATACAGATACTAATGCCGGAAAAAAATCCCCCCCCCCAGTACCAACAATACCACCAGTCCGATGACATTCTTCTTTGCAAATATACAGGGTCTAAAGCCAGCAACAAACAACAAAATACCTTTCATCCGTGGACTGCTTGCAGAGGCAAAGGCAATGTTCGCGGCTTTCACTGAGACCCACATAAAGGATCACTTGGACAACGAAATATGGATTCCAGGTTACAACCTATACATATGTGACAGAGTGAACAGGCAAAGGGGGGGGGTTGGCCTGTACATTGCAGAGTCACTTGTTTGCATAGAACTGCTAAATGCCTCAAATGATGTAGTGGAAGTTTTAGCAGTAAAGGTCGAGAACCAAAACCTAGTCATTGTGGTAGTCTACAAGCCTCCGGATGCAACATCCCAGCAATTCCAGGAACAGCTGTTAAAAATTGACCACTGTCTGGAAAATCTTCCAGCTCCTGCACCCAACATCTTGCTCCTGGGGGATTTCAACTTAAGGCACCTAAAATGGAGGAATATAGCAAATAATATTGTTGCAGTAATAACACCAGGAGGCAGCTCTGATGAAAACTCACACTCACACGAGCTTTTAAATCTCTGCACAAAATTCAATTTAAACCAGCAAATAATAGAGCCTACTAGACTGGAGAATACACTAGACCTCATCTTCACTAACAATGATGACCTGATAAGAAATGTCACCATATCAAAAACAATATACTCAGATCACAACATAATTGAGGTTCAGACATGTATGCGTGGAGCCCCAGACCGACATAATGAGACTAGTCACGAGGGAGCATTCACCAAATTCAACTTCAATAACAAAAACATAAAGTGGGACCAAGTAAACCAAGTCCTAACCGATATAAGCTGGGAAGATATACTAAGCAACACAGACCCCAACTTATGCCTAGAACAGATTAACTTGGTGGCACTCGATGTATGCACAAGGCTTATTCCTCTTAAGAAAAAGGAGGAGTAGATGTAAAATAGAAAGAGACAGGCGCTCCCTTTACAGGCGACGGAAAAAATAACAGAGCGGCTAAAAGAGGTCAATATATCTGAAATGCGTAGGGAGACACTGGTCAGAGAAATAGCAAGCATCGAACTCAAGCTAAAGGAATCTTATAGGAGTCAGGAATCGCGGGAAGAACTAAAAGCCATAAATGAAATCGAAAGAAACCCAAAGTATTTCTTCTCCTATGCCAAATCAAAGTCGAGAACAACATCCAGTATTGGGCCCCTACTTAAACAAGATGGGTCCTACACAGATGACAGCAAGGAAATGAGTGAGCTACTCAAGTCCCAATATGACTCAGTTTTTAGCAAGCCGCTAACCAGACTGAGAGTCGAAGATCAAAACGAATTTTTTATGAGAGAGCCACAAAATTTGGTTAACACAAGCCTATCCGATGTTATCCTGACGCCAAATGACTTCGAACAGGCGATAAATGACATGCCCATGCACTCTGCCCCAGGGCCAGACTCATGGAACTCCGTGTTCATCAAGAACTGCAAGAAGCCCCTATCACGAGCCTTTTCCATCCTATGGAGAGGGAGCATGGACACGGGGGTCGTCCCACAGTTACTAAAAACAACAGACATAGCCCCACTCCACAAAGGGGGCAGTAAAGCAACAGCAAAGAACTACAGACCGATACACTAACATCCCATATCATAAAAATCTTTGAAAGGGTCCTAAGAAGCAAGATCACCACCCATCTAGAAACCCATCAGTTGCACAACCCAGGGCAACATGGGTTTAGAACAGGTCGCTCCTGTCTGTCTCAACTATTTGATCACTACGACAAGGTCCTAAATGCACTAGAAGATAAAAAGAATGCAGATGTAATATATACAGACTTTGCAAAAGTCTTCGACAAGTGTGACCATGGCGTAATAGCGCACAAAATGCGTGCTAAAGGGATAACAGGAAAAGTCGGTCGATGGATCTATAATTTCCTCACTAACAGAACACAGAGAGTAGTCGTCAACAGAGTGGTGTCCGAGGCAGCTACGGTGAAAAGCTCTGTCCCACAAGGCACAGTACTCGCTCCCATCTTGTTCCTCATCCTCATATCCGACATAGACAAGGATGTCAGCCACAGCAACGTGTCTTCCTTTGCAGATGACACCCGAATCTGCATGACAGTGTCTTCCATTGCAGACACTGCAAGGCTCCAGGCGGACATCAACCGAATCTTTCAGTGGGCTGCAGAAAACAATATGAAGTTCAACGATGAGAAATTTCAATTACTCAGATATGGTAAACACGAGGAAATTAAATCTTCATCAGAGTAGAAAACAAATTCTGGCCACAAAATAGAGCGAAACACCAACGTCAAAGACCTGGGAGTGATCATGTCGGAGGATCTCACCTTCAAGGACCATAACATTGTATCAGTCGCATCTGCTAGAAAAATGACAGGATGGATAATGAGAACCTTCAAAACTAGGGAGGCCAAGCCCATGATGACACTCTTCAGGTCACTTGTTCTATCTAGGCTGGAATATTGCTGCACACTAACAGCACCTTTCAAGGCAGGTGAAATTGCTGACCTAGAAAATGTAGAGAGAACCTTCACGGCGCGCATAACGAAGATAAAACACCTCAATTACTGGGAGCGCTTGAGGTTCCTGAACCTGTATTCCCTGGAACGCAGGAGGGAGAGATACATGATTATATACACCTGGAAAATCCTAGAGGGACTAGTACCGAACTTGCACACGAAAATCACTCACTACGAAAGCAAAAGACTTGGCAGACGATGCAACATCCCCCCAATGAAAAGCAGGGGTGTCACTAGCACGTTAAGAGACCATACAATAAGTGTCAGGGGCCCGAGACTGTTCAACTGCCTCCCAGCATACATAAGGGGGATTACCAACAGACCCCTGGAAGTCTTCAAGCTGGCACTGGACAAGCACCTAAAGTCGGTTCCTGACCAGCCGGGCTGTGGCTCGTACGTTGGTTTGCGTGCAGCCAGCAGCAACAGCCTGGTTGATCAGGCTCTGATCCACCAGGAGGCCTGGTCACAGACCGGGCCGCGGGGGCGTTGACCCCCGGAACTCTCTCCAGGTAAACTCCAGGTAAACTACACCTGCTCACACTACACCTGCTCACACTACACCTGCTCATTTCTGTACTTATATACGAGTTTATTAACTAGCAGTTCCAAGTCTCACCTCAGCTCAGGGAAAGTTCCATTGGTACTATAACAGTGGTAAAATTGTGACAGTGGTACAACTGTTACAGTGGTTCAACTGTCACAATGGTACAACTATTACAGTGGTGCGACTATTGCAATGGTACACTTATTACAATGGTACAACTGTTACAATGGTACAATTATTACATTGGTACAGCTTTTATAATGGTACAACTATTACAGTGACTATTACTATGAGAAGGGTACAACTGTTACAGTGGTACAGTTTTACAGTGTTCTACAACTGTTACAATGGTACAACTATGACAGGTACAACTATTACAATGGTACAACTATTACAGTGGGACAACTACTATAGTGGTACAACTGTTACAATTTAGTGTGTTGCTACACTATTGTATATGATAGTTACACATTGGGAACAAAAGCTAGTCATGTTACGCTGCCGTAGTTCACCATGCAGAACTGCTTACATGTTAGGTGGAGTCTTCAGTAATGTCAACCCGAGATGGTAGACTTCAGTAATGTCAACCCGAGATGGTAGACTTCAGTAATGTCAACCCGAGATGGTAGACTTCAGTAATGTCAACCCGAGATGGTAGACTTCAGTAATGTCAACCCGAGATGGTAGACTTCAGTAATGTCAACCCGAGATGGTAGACTTCAGTAATGTCAACCCGAGATGGTAGACTTCAGTAATGTCAACCCGAGATGGTAGACTTCAGTAATGTCAACCCGAGATGGTAGACTTCAGTAATGTCAACCCGAGATGGTAGACTTCAGTAATGTCAACCCGAGATGGTAGACTTCAGTAATGTCAACCCGAGATGGTAGACTTCAGTAATGTCAACCCGAGATGGTAGACTTCAGTAATGTCAACCCGAGATGGTAGACTTCAGTAATGTCAACCCGAGATGGTAGACTTCAGTAATGTCCTCTTCAAGGGGGGCTCCTTGGCGTGGTGAAGAGGCTCTTGGTCTGAGGAATTAGCCCTGTCGGTCTTCTTCCTCAGACCGAACCTAATTACCCCCCATTCTCCCCTCCCCTATCCCATCCTCCCCATCCTCCCCTTTTTCCATTCCTCCTCCTCCTCCTCACCCCTCCCTTTTGCCCTTCCTCTTTTTAGCCTTCGTGATTTCTCCCACAGGCGCGCTAGTTCCTAGGTAGGGGAAAGGACACCGGGGTCGATCCCATTCCGTTGAGGTTTCTTGGCGGTGGCGTAGTTTGCCGTGGAATCTGGATTGCCTAGGGATGTCCCGATCCCTCTCCGGTATCCCGGAGTAGCTTTGGGTGTCTTTTGGGCGACGGGTGTATCTCTGGAAGCCACCTTTCGGATTCCGGGGGTGGTGGCTGAAGGAGGTATGCTTTGTGGCGGATATCCGGCCGCCCTCTCTTTTGTCCACCGAGGTAGCTCGGCAGATGTGAGGTTGCTATCCCGGATTGCTGGTTTACTGGCATGAAGGGTAGGGTATGGCACGGGTTCCATGCTGCATCTGCGCTACTAGCGGTGTCGAGTCCTCTTGGGCGCGGAGGGAGATTTCCGGCCCTTTCATTCCTCCTGGGAACTATTCCTCCCCGCTCCCCCCTTTTTTTATTCTTTTTTTTGTTTTTATTTTCTTCTTTCTTTTTTTTTCTTAAAAACAAAAAGCAAAGGAGTAACCTAACCATGGCAGCCCTAGTCCATGAAACCACTACCCCCGGGCCCCTTCTTGATACCGCACCCCATTCTGACCCTGCCTTGTGTTTAGACCACTCTTCGGACACTCCTGATGCCCCTGTACCTCTTGCTGGTGCTGTTTCCTCACCCGCTTCAGGTACCGGGGCTTCGACTGACTCCTTCGATTTGTCTGAACTCCGCTCTCCTTTGACTATGCTTCCGGCTTCTCCCTCTACGGTACGGCAATTTTCGAATCGCCCACCCATTTCATGCCGGACCAACTCCGGTCCTACTCCTAAACGCCAACGTCAATCTCCTGATGATGCTCCGTCGTTACCTTCCCATTCTACTCGGAAACGACCGACACGTCAAGCACTCCCTCTCCACGCTCAGTTTCGGACCACACAATGGACTAAATTCTTTACTTTAAGACCAACTTCTTCTTCTGCCTACCTTTCTGACCATAGTATTGCCAAAGCGCTCCTGCATCATGTTGGCAGAGATATTTCATTTCACGCTCTCAAGAGCGGTACGCGCATCGTCACTGTCCAGAATGCTACCCAAGCTCATGATCTTTCTCTCCTTTCGAATATCGATACTACTCCTATCACTATTGAAAAACATCTTTCTCTCAATTCTTGTAGTGGTACTGTCATTCTGCCCCATACCATAGTCCAACAGAATTTCCAGTCATGTGGCAATGACATTTTTGAACAGCTGGAACTCCAGGATCTCCCAATCCTCAAAGTAGACACTTATGTCCTTCCTGCCCGGGGGCGGAGACGTTACCCTTGCAATGTGGCTCGTTTAACTTTTGACAGCCGAGAACTCCCGTCCTCTGTATATGTCGCGGGACATCGGTTACAAGTTCGAAAGGTGATACCTACACCGCAACAATGTAGAAATTGCTGGCGTTTTGGTCACCCAGCGAAATATTGCAGATCTATGGCCGAATGCCCAGTCTGTGGTGCCGACAACCATTCTAATACATCTTGCAGTCAACCTCCATCTTGCCTTAATTGTAATGAAGCTCACCCTTCGTACTCCCGCCGTTGCCAGGTCTACTTAAATGAACGTGAAATCCGTTGCCTCAAAGAGGCAGAAGGTCTCCCTTATGCTATGGCAGTTACTCATCTCCGCCTCCAAGGGAGACTACCCCGTGTTTCTTATTCTCGTGTTTCCAAACATCCCCCCACTTCTGGGGTCCCATCTTCTGCAGCCTCCTCTGTTGTTACCCCTCCCATAGCCATTACGGCATCTAATCCTTTTGCTGTCCTTGGCTCTGACGTCCCGACTACAACTCAGTCTGTTCTCACATCTTCGCGTCCTTCCTCACAAGCCCCAGTATCGACAAGACCTCGTACGACACCTAATACCAATCGCCCCTCTACTCAGAAGTCCAAAAAATCCACATTGCTCAAATCTTCTTTGCCCCTTCCTTCCCTTCTTCCACCTCCACACGTTACCTTTCCAGTCTCTGTACCTAGTTCTTCCCCTCTCTCTGGCTCTATTACAAGTGTGGAGATTCACCCTCCTCCTCGTACTATGCCTTCCACCCCCGTCCCCTCCCAAGTTTCTCCCTCTTCTGTCACCTCCCAGGTTTCTACCTCTTCTGTCCCCCCCCACACTTCATCTCCAGTCCCTTACACTTTTCCCTCCCCCTCTACTTTGGTACAGTCCATTACTGTCCCAATCTTTACTCACCCTCCTCCTCCTATCTCCAATATGGTTTCCCATACATCTTTGAATTCAGAAACACTTGAAGCCATTTCAGAATATATTGCAGAGACTAAACCTTCAATGGACACTGATTCACTTCCTGTTCCTTCTCTTCCCTCTCCTCCATCTTCACAACCCCATTCTTCGCAACGCTCCGTTCCTTCGCTACTTGAACATCTTCCAATGCCACCACACGTTGACTTTTCTAACCCCTCTAGTCCGTAGGTGCCTTTACCTACAGATTCCTGATATT
This sequence comes from Cherax quadricarinatus, assembly GCF_038502225.1. Taxonomy (NCBI): domain Eukaryota; kingdom Metazoa; phylum Arthropoda; class Malacostraca; order Decapoda; family Parastacidae; genus Cherax; species Cherax quadricarinatus. The sequence continues at coordinate 28,284,043 of NC_091348.1, forward strand.
TTCTTCATCGCCAATCATGGCCTATTTACAGTGGAATATCCGCGGCCTCAGGGGTAATCGGGGTGAGCTTCAGATGTTGCTTTCCAGGTTTTCCCCTGTTGGTGCTTGCTTACAAGAACCAAAATTACACTCGGCTGTTTTCCAACCTATCTCAGGCTATAATTTATTGTATTCTTCGGATCCTTTCTCAGATGGGACCTTTAATGAAAGTGCCCTTCTTCTACGCAATGATATTCCGTACTGTCAACTATTTGTCCATACCTCGCTGCATTACACTGCAGCCCGTATCCACTTGAATAAGTGGTTTACAATATGTTCTTTATATCTCTCTCCTTCTCGAGCATTTTCTATCCCAGACTTTGCCTTTCTTGTTTCATCCTTACCACCACCACTTCTGTTACTTGGTGATTTTAATGCCCACCATTTCCTCTGGGGGGGGTCTCATTGTGACTCACGTGGCATTCAGTTGGAGGCTTTTCTTGCCTCTCACCCCCTCCATGTTTTAAATACGGGTACTCCCACCCATTTTGATCCTCGTACTCATACTCTCTCTTGCATCGATCTATCAGTCTGCTCTTCCTCCACTGCACTAGACTTCACCTGGTCTGTTCTACCAGACTTACATGACAGCGATCATTTTCCGATCATTCTTACTTCTCCTTCCTATTCACCACCTTCCCGTAGCCCTCGCTGGCAATTTGATCGGGCAAATTGGGATCTTTACTCACACCTCACTGCTTTTAGTGAGGTTCCTTCTTCATCCTCCATTGATGAGCTCCTACACATCTTCTCGACATCAGTTTATACCGCAGCTTCTCATTCTATACCCCAAACCTCAGGCAGGCATTCTCAGAAGTGCGTGCCTTGGTGGTCTCCTGCTTGTGCTCGTGCAGTACATTTGAAACGTGCTGCATGGGGCAGGTACCGGTACAATAGAACCGCTGAGAGACTTGTTGATTTTAAGCAGAAGCGTGCGATCGCTCGCCGTGTCATCCGTGAAGCTAAACGCACTTGTTGGCGAGACTATGTTTCCACCATCACCTCTGCTTCTTCTATGAGTGCAGTCTGGAAAAAAGTGAGGAAATTGAGTGGTAAATACTCTCCTGACCCGGCTCCTGTTCTACGGGTCACTGGTGTTGATATAGCAAACCCTCTCGACGTTGCCATTGAACTTGGCACACATCTGGTCCGTATTTCCCGAGGGCTCCATCTATGCCCCTCGTTTCTTTCCTCAAAGTCTGCCAGAGAGTTAGTATCCTTGGACTTTTCTTCTCTCGGAGAAGAACAGTATAATGTGCCTTTTACACTTCAAGAACTGGAGGCAACGCTCTCAGCTTGCCGATCATCGGCAGCTGGGCCTGATGACATTCATATTCGTATGTTACAACATTTACATCGGTCAGCCCTTGTAGTCCTCTTACACCTCTTCAATCTTATTTGGGCACAAGGAGTTCTTCCCCAGCTGTGGAAATCTGCCATTGTTCTCCCTTTCCGCAAACCGGGTACTACAGGACATGATGCCTCCCACTATCGCCCCATCGCTCTTACAAGTGCAGTTTGCAAAGTGATGGAACGCCTCGTAAATCGACGTTTAATGTGGTATTTAGAGACTCACAACAGTCTCTCCGCTAGTCAATATGGCTTTCGTAAGGGTCGTTCTACCATAGACCCCTTACTACGCTTGGATACGTATGTTCGTAATGCCTTTGCGAATAATCACTCAGTTATTGCCATATTTTTTGACCTTGAGAAGGCATATGACACAACTTGGAGGTATAATATTTTGGCCCAGGCCCATTCCTTAGGCCTCCGAGGCAATCTACCATCCTTCCTTAAGAACTTTTTAACTGACAGACATTTCCGTGTTCGAGTCAATAATGTTCTTTCCCCGGACTTCGTCCAAGCTGAAGGTGTCCCTCAGGGATGTGTTCTAAGCACAACACTTTTTCTCCTTGCTATAAATGATTTGGCCTCTGTTCTTCCACCCAATATTTGGTCATCACTCTATGTTGATGACTTCGCTATTGCTTGTGCAGGCGCTGACTGTCACCTTATTGCAGTTTCTCTCCAGCATGCGGTCGACCGTGTTTCCACTTGGGCCACCACACATGGGTTTAAATTTTCAAGTACCAAAACTCACCAAATTACTTTCACTAGACGCTCTGTTATCTCCGATCATCCTTTGTATCTCTATGGCTCCCGTATCCCCGAACGTGATACAGTCAGGTTTCTAGGCCTTCTCTTTGACCGTCGGTTAACCTGGAAACCTCACATTACCTCTCTGAAGGCAACTTGTCACAGCCGGCTAAACCTTCTTAAAACCCTTGCTCATCTTTCCTGGGGAGCTGATCGTCGAACTCTGCTTCGCCTACATTCAGCCCTCGTTTTATCGAAACTCGATTATGGTGACCAGATTTATTCCGCGGCCTCTCCTGCTACTCTCTCTAGCCTTAACTCTATCCATCACCAAGGCTTACGTTTGTGCCTTGGTGCTTTTCGCTCTTCCCCTGTTGAGAGCCTCTATACAGAAGCAAATGTTCCATCCTTGTCTGATCGCCGTGATGCCCATTGCCTTCGTTACTATGTACGCTCTCACGATCTACACAATCCTTCCATTTATAGAATGGTCACCGATATTAGTAGACATTCTTTATTCGTTCGCCGCCCCTGTTTGCTCCGTCCCTTTTCTCTTCGCCTACTTTCACTCTTGTCTTCCCTTCAGTTACCACCTTTATATGTTCATGTAGCATCTCACTTTTCCCTACCCCCCTGGGAAGTTCCAGCTGTTCGGGTCTGTTCTTTCTCACTCCCTTGCTCGAAAGCTCAACTGCCTACGGTGGCTTCCCGCTCTCTTTTTCTTGATCACTTCCACTCTCATTCTCATGCCACCGCTGTGTACACAGATGGCTCTAAGTCTTCAGACGGCGTCGGATTCGCAGCAGTGTTTCCGGACAGCGTCGTACGAGGGCATTTACTATCTTCAGCTAGCATTTTTACTGCTGAACTGTATGCCATTCTTGCAGCACTTATTCGTATCGCATCTATGCCTGTGTCATCATTTGTAGTAGTCTCAGACTCCCTTAGTGCTCTACAGGCTATACGAAAATTTGATACATCTCATCCCCTAGTTCTCCGTATCCAACTTTGGCTACGCCGTATCTCTACCAAACATAAAGATATTGTTTTTTGTTGGGTCCCTGGTCATGTCGACGTACAGGGCAATGAACAGGCAGACACTGCTGCGCGGTCAGCAGTATATGACCTACCAATTTCCTATCGAGGTGTTCCATTTCTGGACTATTTTGCTGCAATAGCTACCCACCTTCGCACCCGTTGGCAACAACGTTGGTCAACTCTGCTCGGTAACAAACTTCATTCTATTAAACCGAGCATAGGTTACTGGCCGTCTTCTTGTCATCAGTGCCGAGGTTGGGAGACCACTCTCTCCCGCCTTCGCATTGGCCACACTCGTCTTACTCATGGGTATCTCATGGAGAGGCACCCTGTTCCTCTCTGTGAGCAGTGTCAAGTTCCAGTATCGATTAGCCACATTCTGTTAGACTGCCCTCTCTATCAACGAGCACGCAGAATTTCCCTCCAACGTCGTCTTCGTTCTCCTACTCTCTCTTTACCTTCCCTTCTTGCTGATGGACCCTCCTTTAATCCTGACTCTCTCATTGACTTCTTGACAACGACTGATTTACTCCACAAACTCTGATGATACTTTTCGCACTCCCCTCAGCCCTTTCTGGTTCAGTCTCTTGCTGCCCTTTACCCTTTCACCATCCACTGCCCCGCTGTTATCCGTAACCTGTTGCTCATCCATCTCCCTTTTGCCACCTGATGCCCTCGCTTCCTTCCTGCCCTGCAGCGCTGTATAGTCCTTGTGGCTTAGCGCTTCTTTTTGATTATAATAATAATAATTCAGTAATGTCAACCCGAGATGGTAGACTTCAGTAATGTCAACCCGAGATGGTAGACTTCAGTAATGTCAACCCGAGATGGTAGACTTCAGTAATGTCAACCCGAGATGGTAGACTTCAGTAATGTCAACCCGAGATGGTAGACTTCAGTAATGTCAACCCGAGATGGTAGACTTCAATAATGTCAACCCGAGATGGTAGACTTCAATAATGTCAACCCGAGATGGTAGACTTCAATAATGTCAACCCGAGATGGTAGACTTCAGTAATGTCAACCCGAGATGGTAGACTTCAGTAATGTCAACCCGAGATGGTAGACTTCAGTAATGTCAACCCGAGATGGTAGACTTCAGTAATGTCAACCCGAGATGGTAGACTTCAGTAATGTCAACCCGAGATGGTAGACTTCAGTAATGTCAACCCGAGATGGTAGACTTCAGTAATGTCAACCCGAGATGGTAGACTTCAGTAATGTCAACCCGAGATGGTAGACTTCAGTAATGTCAACCCGAGATGGTAGACTTCAGTAGAGCGATGAAGATATCCTCAAGTATTCCACTAAAGAGTCATCAGTTACAACTTGAAATGTTTCCTTGCAGCAGATCTGGGATTACTGTCTCTTGGGTATTACCACCTCTCAGGACAACTCATCCTGTTTATCGATCTAAGGAAACACTTTGGAACAGTAGTTATCAACATCCTGATGTTGAGATTACAACATTGTCATCAAGAGGCCGTGCTCTCACATACACAGTGGCAGTCACCAACATGTGACCAGTAATGACAGTATCTCATCAACTCTACCAGTCAACACAGGGGTGCCTCAAGGAGGTGTCCTAGGCCCTCTTGTTATCCATTAGTTATATCATTGACCTCCCAATGCCTCCAGGAACTAGCAATCCTTCCAGATAACATAACACTGCATGCTAGTGGCTTAATAGTATTTTATTGCATGTAAACTACGTTTTGTATATCGCAGAAAATAAATGAAGTTGTGCAATGTACGTCAGATGACAGATCCAGCTGGTTCTCAACAACAATGACCAGCTAGTGAACATATCCACCTGGATAATAACAAACTTAACAACAACGACCTGCTGGTGAATATATCCACCTGGATAATAACAAACTCAACAACAACGACCAGCTGGTGAAGATATCCACCTGGATAATAACAAACTCAACAACAACGACCAGCTGGTGAAGATATCCACCTGGATAATAACAAACTCAACAACAACGACCAGCTGGTGAAGATATCCACCTGGATAATAACAAACTCATTCTTAATAATGAGATCTTATTCATAATATTTGTAAACAACTCTAAAAGTATTCACTTGGACATTTCCAGTGCATCGACAGACAAGAAGCAATATTCTTAGGTATACATATTTTCCAAGTATACTGTGTACCACACACATTACTATGTACCTCACACATCATTACTATGTACCTCACACATTACTGTGTACCTCACACATTACTGTGTACCTCACACATTACTATGTACCTCACAAATTACTGTGTACTTCACACATAATCACTATGTACCTCACACACCATTACTTTGTACCTCACACATTACTGTGTACCTCACACATCATTACTATGTACTACCCCTTACCTCACCGTAGTATAGTATATGTGTACATGTATGTGCTTAAGTCCGCTGTGACACTCTTAAGTGATGACTGTACACTGCAGGACTCCCTCCCTCACTCTGCAAAAGTTTCAAGTTACAAATAGTACATAATAGCGACAAGTAGAAGAGTACGATACATGGGCAGCACTAGCAATCTTAATTGACCGAACATGTCCTCATAAAGATTGCTAGTCTCGGGTTTCTAAGCATTTATTCAGCAAATTGCTAGTATTCCTCGCGTGTTTTATCACTCAGATGATGGAATTTACTCAGTATTAAAAACCTTCACACTTACTTTTGTGTACATTGTATACACCACACTGAACACTGATGCCAATCCTGACCTAAAACTCTCCCTAGAAACATGTTACAATGTACATCTTACAAGAGTGTTTCTCGCTCACAGTGACCAACACACACATGGGCTGCTAGAGTGTAGATGTTACAAGAGTGTTGCTGGCACACAGGTGCTAGTAGAGTGTAGATATTACAAGAGTGTTGCCCGCACACAGGTGCTAGTAGAGTGTAGATGTTACAAGAGTGTTGCTGGCACACAGGTGCTAGTAGAGTGTAGCTGGCACACAGGTGCTAGTAGAGTGTAGATGTTACAAGAGTGTTGCCCGCACACAGGTGCTAGTAGAGTGTAGATGTTACAAGAGTGTTGCCCGCACACAGGCCAACATGAGACTGGTGACAACAGTCAATGGTAAGCTGGAGATGGAGAGACAAGCGCTGGAGTGTGAGGTGGTGTCAGTAAACAACGTGAACGGTGATGCTGAACACGACTACGATGACGCTGCTGAGGCCTCACTGTACAAGCGCAAGTACGACTGGTGCTTGAGAGAGATCGAGCTGCTCAAGAAACAACTCAAGCAGCAGCAGGAGGACGACCTTGACCACCTGCTGCTTATGAAGAAGCAGCTAGAGAAGAAGGTAAGTAGTGTGTCCTGCCCTCTACGTCAATGTTGTGTCCTGCCTTCTTCACCAGCGTTGTGTACTGTTTTCTAAACCAGTGTTGTGTACTGTTTTCTAAACCAGAGTTGTGTACTTCCCTCTTCACCAGTGTTGTGTACTGCTTTTTAAACCAGTGTTGGGTACTGTTTTCTAAACCAGAGTTGTGTACTTCCCTCTTCATCAGTGTTGTGTACTGCCTTCTACACCAGTGTTGTGTACTGTCCTCTACACCAGTGTTGTGTACTGCCCTCTACACCAGTGGTGTGTACTGTCTTGTACACAAGTGTTGTGTACTGTCCTCTACACCAGTGTTGTGTACTGCCCTCTACACCAGTGTCGTGTACTGCCCTCTACACCAGTGTTGTGTACTGCCCTCTACACCAGTGTTGTGTACTGCCCTCTACACCAGTGTTGTGTACTGCCCTCTACACCAGTGTTGTGTACTGCCCTCTACACCAGTGTTGTGTACTGCCCTCTACACTAGTGTTGTGTACTGCCCTCTACACTAGTGTTGTGTACTGCCCTCTACACCAGTGTTGTGTACTGCCCTCTACACCAGTGTTGTGTACTGCCCTCTACACCAGTGTTGTGTACTGCCCTCTACACCAGTGTTGTGTACTGCCCTCTACACCAGTGTTGTGTACTGCCCTCTACACCAGTGTTGTGTACTGCCCTCTACACCAGTGTTGTGTACTGCCCTCTACACCAGTGTTGTGTACTGCCCTCTACACCAGTGTTGTATACTGCCCTCTACACCAGTGTTGTGTACTGCCCTCTACACCAGTGTTGTGTACTGCCCTCTACACCAGTGTTGTGTACTGCCCTCTACACCAGTGTTGTGTACTGTCCTCTAAACCAGTGTTGTGTACTGCCCTCTACACCAGTGTTGTGTACTGTCCTCTACACCAGTGTTGTGTACTGCCCTCTACACCAGTGTTGTGTACTGTCCTCTACACCAGTGTTGTGTACTGCCCTCTACACCAGTGTTGTGTACTGTCCTCTAAACCAGTGATTTGTACTGCCCTCTACACCAGTGTTGTGTACTGCCCTCTACACCAGTGTTGTGTACTGCCCTCTACACCAGTGTTGTGTACTGCCCTCTACACCAGTGTTGTGTACTGTCCTCTACACCAGTGTTGTGTACTGCCCTCTACACCAGTGTTGTGTACTGTCCTCTACACCAGTGTTGTGTACTGCCCTCTACACCAGTGTTGTGTACTGCCCTCTACACCAGTGTTGTGCCCTCTACACCACTGCCCTCTACACCAGTGTTGTGTACTGCCCTCTATACCAGTGTTGTGTACTGGCCTCTACACCAGTGTTGTGTACTGTCCTCTACACCAGTGTTGTGTACTGCCCTCTACACCAGTGTTGTGTACTGCCCTCTACACCAGTGTTGTGTACTGTCCTCTAAATCAGTGTTGTGTACTGCCCTCTACACCAGTGTTGTGTACTGTCCTCTACACCAGTGTTGTGTACTGCCCTCTACACCAGTGTTGTGTACTGCCCTCTACACCAGTGTTGTGTACTGCCCTCTACACCAGTGTTGTGTACTGCCCTCTACACCAGTGTTGTGTACTGCCCTCTACACCAGTGTTTTGTACTGTGTACTGCCCTCTACACCAGTGTTGTGTACTGCCCTCTACACCAGTGTTTTGTACTGCCCTCTACACCAGTGTTGTGTACTGCCCTCTACACCAGTGTTGTGTACTGCCCTCTACACCAGTGTTGTGTACTGCCCTCTACACCAGTGTTGTGTACTGCCCTCTACACCAGTGTTGTGTACTGCCCTCTACACCAGTGTTGTGTACTGCCCTCTACACCAGTGTTGTGTACTGCCCTCTACACCAGTGTTGTGTACTGCCCTCTACACCAGTGTTGTGTACTGCCCTCTACACCAGTGTTGTGTACTGTCCTCTACACCAGTGTTGTGTACTGTCCTCTACACCAGTGTTGTGTACTGCCCTCTACACCAGTGTTGTGTACTGCCCTCTACACCAGTGTTGTGTACTGCCCTCTACGCCAGTGTTGTGTACTGTCCTCTACGCTACACCAGTGTTGTGTACTGCCCTCTACACCAGTGTTGTGTACTGCCCTCTACACCAGTGTTGTGTACTGCCCTCTACACCAGTGTTGTGTACTGCCCTCTACACCAGTGTTGTGTACTGCCCTCTACACCAGTGTTGTGTACTGCCCTCTACACCAGTGTTGTGTACTGCCCTCTACACCAGTGTTGTGTACTGCCCTCTACACCAGTGTTGTGTACTGCCCTCTACACCAGTGTTGTGTACTGTCCTCTACACCAGTGTTGTGTACTGCCCTCTACACCAGTGTTGTGTACTGCCCTCTACACCAGTGTTGTGTACTGTCCTCTACACCAGTGTTGTGTACTGCCCTCTACACCAGTGTTGTGTACTGTCCTCTACACCAGTGTTGTGTACTGCCCTCTACACCAGTGTTGTGTACTGCCCTCTACACCAGTGTTGTGTACTGTCCTCTACACCAGTGTTGTGTACTGCCCTCTACACCAGTGTTGTGTACTGCCCTCTACACCAGTGTTGTGTACTGCCCTCTACACCAGTGTTGTGTACTGCCCTCTACACCAGTGTTGTGTACTGCCCTCTACACCAGTGTTGTGTACTGCCCTCTACACCAGTGTTGTGTACTGCCCTCTACACCAGTGTTGTGTACTGCCCTCTACACCAGTGTTGTGTACTGTCCTCTACACCAGTGTTGTGTACTGCCCTCTACACCAGTGTTGTGTACTGCCCTCTACACCAGTGTTGTGTACTGCCCTCTACACCAGTGTTGTGTACTGCCCTCTACACTAGTGTTGTGTACTGCCCTCTACACCAGTGTTGTGTACTGCCCTCTACACCAGTGTTGTGTACTGCCCTCTACACCAGTGTTGTGTACTGCCCTCTACACCAGTGTTGTGTACTGCCCTCTACACCAGTGTTGTGTACTGTCCTCTACACCAGTGTTGTGTACTGCCCTCTACACCAGTGTTGTGTACTGCCCTCTACACCAGTGTTGTGTACTGTCCTCTACACCAGTGTTGTGTACTGTCCTCTGTTGTGTACTGCCCTCTACACCAGTGTTGTGTACTGCCCTCTACACCAGTGTTGTGTACTGCCCTCTACACCAGTGTTGTGTACTGCCCTCTACACCAGTGTTGTGTACTGCCCTCTACACCAGTGTTGTGTACTGCCCTCTACACCAGTGTTGTGTACTGCCCTCTACACCAGTGTTGTGTACTGCCCTCTACACCAGTGTTGTGTACTGTCCTCTACACTAGTGTTGTGTACTGCCCTCTACACTAGTGTTGTGTACTGTCCTCTACACCAGTGTTGTGTACTGTCCTCTACACCAGTGTTGTGTACTGCCCTCTACACCAGTGTTGTGTACTGTCCTCTACACCAGTGTTGTGTACTGCCCTCTACACCAGTGTTGTGTACTGTCCTCTACACCAGTGTTGTGTACTGCCCTCTACACCAGTGTTGTGTACTGCCCTCTACACCAGTGTTGTGTACTGCCCTCTACACCAGTGTTGTGTACTGCCCTCTACACCAGTGTTGTGTACTGCCCTCTACACCAGTGTTGTGTACTGCCCTCTACACCAGTGTTGTGTACTGTCCTCTACACCAGTGTTGTGTACTGCCCTCTACACCAGTGTTGTGTACTGCCCTCTACACCAGTGTTGTGTACTGCCCTCTACACCAGTGTTGTGTACTGTCCTCTACACCAGTGTTGTGTACTGCCCTCTAAAGAACAATGTTATTTAACATTCACTGTTATTGACAATTTTATTCACCATTCACCGAGAGTTATTGACTATGTTATTTATCATTCACTGAGTGATATTGATGGCAACATTGTTATTTATTAGCAAGGAGTGTTATTGAGAACAATGTTTCAGGTATCAGACGCGTACGAGGAGACAGAGGAACAGCGGCAGGTGGTTGGACAGTTGAAACGCAAGTCCCAGAGGTTACAAGCAGAGTTGAACGACCTCAAGATACTTCTGGAGGAACAAGCCTCGCGCAACAACCTCCTCGAGAAGAAACAGAGAAAGTAAGTACACTGAGAAATAAAAGTGGTTATAATTATTACCAGTGGAAGGCCTCTGTCAGATGACTAAAAGCTCCATCTATAGGTCATCATATGACTAAGACCCGCGTCAGGCAACACTTGTCCTGTTTCCTGACAAACCTTACCCACCCTAACCTTGGTATAGTGAACCTTGTTCAGTGTTATTGTAATGTGTGTTCATGACTCATTCTCAGATATTTTTTTGTCTGCGACATTATGCTGTTTCCTCACCACGGCGTGGTAACTTTGAGAAGGAACCACATTCATCATCACTTGCTCAGTAGATGTTTCGCCAAGTGGCCCTCTGAATTACATCACTTCCACCTCTCAGAGTGTAGTTCTGTGTCCCCATCATCACAACTCAGGTCTGGGTAACTGGTTTCTTCTGTCTTCCTATATGCCGCCTTGTTCCCACTCCAGCAGCGCTTCAAATTCTAGGCACCGCATGTCTTTACTCACTCTGAACTAACACCAGAGGCGTATCTACGGAAAATAGCGCCTATGGCAAGCACTGAAATTGCGCTCCTGTCCAAATATCTGACACCCATCTTTTAGACAACTTTACAATAAAATCACCTCAAAAATACAAGTTTGATAATCTTTTAATACCCTTTGAGGGTCGACAGGCCCTCTCCGAAACTCGTTCTCAGGGTCGGCCAAATTTAAAAAAAATAAAAAATTATTTTCTCTTATGAAAAGATAGAGAAGCTTTTCCCGATCATAACGACACCAAAAGTTTGAAATTTGATAGAAAACTTACGGAATTATGCTCTCGCAAAGTTAGCGGTCTCGGCGATGTTTACGCATCGGCGATTTTGCCCACTTTGAGTCCCATTTTCGGCCAATTTCACTGTACTAGTCGACAAAAAACATGAATATTTCGCTAGAACTCCATTTTTTCTATCGAATGGGTGCAAGAAACCACCCATTTATAAATTCAACTATCCAGTACAGTGGTCAGAATTTAGCAATTTTGCCAATTTCACACAAATTTCAAAAGATGCCAATTTCCGAATAGGGTCCAGAATAAACAAGAAAGACATTCCTGGCACTAAAATGACATTTCCTCTAGTCATTAGTCACGTCTCAAGGCCCCTCTTATATTCTTTTGCTTTCCACTTTGAATTTTTATTCTCACAAAAAATATAAGATTTACTGTTATGCAGACTACTGCATTAGTGTAAAAAATGGTATAAATATTATTGGTGCACTTGTGAAAGAATATTAGACTCACCAGTTGACGTGTATTGCACGCTTGGCACGATTTGTTTACTTTTGAAGTTTGGTAAAAATCGAACATTTCTGCTACTTTGAGCTCAATTTCAAGGCACCTTTCATTGTAAAACCAGTCAAAATCATCTCAATTTCAGTAATATTTCTTCCATTCTATAAAATGAGACCAAGAAAACTAGAATACAACAATAAATACCATACGAAAATACACTGCAAAGTCGCTGATTTATTAAAAAAAATGGTCAAAGTTTTTTTTTTCTCATTATGCACTGTGTGCTGCAGGATTTTTTTTAGACTGTGCACACTGACCACATAGACCCATTCTTTCATATGAAGGCCTACCAGCTTTCTCCCACTAGATTTGAGGCCGCTAGAATTTATGAGTACTAGTACGTCAAAAACCCCTACGCGTAAGACGTACTAGTACGACGAAAACCCTCAAAGGGTTAATTAAGAAATTATGGCTCTACGTGAAAATTACAACTGCACTTTTCTTGCTCTCACTGATGCAAATTGATCTATGATGTGCTGAAATCAGTTTCTTCTCATTCTACGCTCAACAGAGCAAGAACACAGAGTCTGTCTGCCTTGACCTATGGAGGCTCTCAAATATGAAAGTATTAGTTTTAACTTGCTAAATGATTTCTCACAACTGGCGGTGGAAACTGCAGTGGTCAGCGTTGTCTGAATAGCAATGCTAGGATTGGGGAAGACGCTCTCCATACTAAACAGTAAATTTGAGAAGCTCTTTAGGTTTTGATATTTTCATGTTGGCTCGACTTTATAACAACATTCTTCGATCCAAAATTTCTTGGCATAGCTGCTGTCCATCAACATCACAGCTGTACAATTCGCCCAAATTATCGCACTTCTTTAGGTCGTTACTGTCGGTGCCATAACAGTCCCTCGACATGGAGGGACTGTGTCTTGCAGACGAGTGACCTTTCACTCATTTCTCTGTGAAGACGATCGAGTGTTTCCATCATGACTCTTTCCATTTCCTCCTTGGCTGTTAATCCAGCGTATCTCAAGGTCTCATCAACCATTCGTTTCTTTCATCTCTGACGTCTTTCAACTTCAATATTCCATTCTTGACAGAGACCGAGTCCTTTTTGGAGTGACTCACTGACCAACACATCTTTTTCACCATCAAAATCCAGAGCAGCATCGTGGAAGTTCATACTAGGATCCTCCAGCCTCTTTTGAATATGGTCAATATGAGTGAGCACTTTGTTCCAAAATCCTAGCAGTCAGAAAATCGTAATTCAACATGCGGTTTACATCTGTTTTGCATCAGTTATTGTTTCACTGGTCTCGTTTTCATTGTCTGTCATGTGCTGGTGAACTTCAGTTATCTCAAGGTACTTGTTGACGGGCTTCACTGCTGTCTTTGCACTCCACCTGGTTTTGTATTCCGACTTAACAACCACAGGCACAGCATTTTTTAGTTTTCCCCAGTACTATGTTGAACGAGAGAATACATAGAGAGCTTCAGTGGCTCCATAAAATGTAATCATCATTGTATCCTGCTTGGCTGCATGTACACTCACTAAGTTGAGTGAGTGTCGTAACTCACAAACACTGCCAGGTTGTTTTTCTCAATTATTCTTTGATGAACATCACTTTTGTATTGAGCCATCAAAGCTGCAGTGTCATAGTAATGTGACCGACAATCTTGTAGCTCTGTTACTCAAGAAATCGTAATGACACTATTGCAAACAAACCACGGTACTGGTGGGAATTGAATGCGATGTGAGTGAGTCGTAAAACTCCAGACCGATGAGTTACCCACTGGGCCAGCTGGCTACAATAAGATTCATTCAAAATATACCTAGCTGCATGAACCTCATTGTAGCTAGATGGCCCAGTGGCTAATGCATCGGTCGGGGTTTTACGACTTACCACGAGTTCAGTTCCCCCTCCCCCCCTGTACCGTGACCTGCAGCTCTTCCTCTAGCTATTTCAAGATGTTTTCAGTCAAACTCTTAGCATCCTTCTGGCTTATCTGGATAAAACCAAGGAAGGACTCTGTAACACGTACTGTTTTCCTCTCAGAATTAATTTCCACATACAGTGGACCCCCGCATAACGATCACCTCCGAATGCGACCAATTATGTAAGTGTATTTATGTAAGTGTGTTTGTACGTGTATGTTTGGGGGTCTGAAATGGACTAATCTACTTCACAATATTCCTTATGGGAACAAATTCGGTCAGTACTGGCACCTGAACATACTTCTGGAGTGAAAAAATATCGTTAACCGGGGGTCCACTGTACTTCACTACTACTGACATCTGCACGCAGTGTGCCCGATCAGGAGTCGATCGAACATGAGACTATAGTTCCTCGCTTTACGAATGCTTCTCGGTAAACTCTGGCGAGCAGTGGATGTCATCATGCGGATGAATTCGTTCTGGACATCCGGTGGAAGATAAGACATGGATCCATGATTAATTTCTACACGAGTGAAGTGTTCTTTCATGACAGGTTCAAAGATGGCCAGTAATTACACTAAGACAAGGATATTTTCCACATTGGAGTCATCGTCGAGCTGAAGTGACTCCCTGTGTCCTTGCAAAGCCAGGTTGAGAATCGCAAGGGATTTTATGCAGTGAAGGATTCTCGTCAAGATATCACACTACTACTGCCCTTCCTTCTCAATCTGTGACTGATGTTCGGCGTCAGTAACTCCTCCCAGCTAAATTTCTTCCATTTCTTTTCACTGTGTGAAGCACTCCCCATGATTCTTAGCATTTTCAGGAACACTAATCCTTTCAACATGTGTTTTCCATTGCTTGAATTCACTTTCCTATTCCAATGAGGATTGACGGTCTGTCCGGGAATAAAGAAGACAACTGATACAGAATGCAGACTTTTTAGAAGGGGGAATAGACCAGCCATGAGCGAGTCACTTCCTCTCCACCACCATTTCTCAATTTTCTCTTGAACCAAATTTTGTTAACTGAGCAGTTTATGTTGGTAGGAAAGGCTCTTCACTGTTCTAGAAATACTTTGAACCCACCTTTATTGTTTCTGTTCTCAATGTGTTAGGCCTCACAGATAATACCAGAGTGCGTGGCAGCCTCACGGATCATACCAGAGAGTGGTGGCAGCTTCACAGATAATACCAGAGAGTGTGGCAGCCTCACAGACCATACCAGAGAGTTTGTGGCAGCCTCATAGATCATACCAGAGAGTGGTGACAGCCTTACAGCTCATACCAGAGAGTGGTGGCAGCCTTACAGGTCATACCAGAGAGTGGTGGCAGCCTCACAGATTATACCAGAATGTGTGGCAGCCTCACAGGCCATACCAGAGTGTGTGGTAACTTCACAGATCATACCAAAGAGTGGTTGCAGCCTCACAGATCATACCAGAGAGTGGTGGCAGTCTGATAGATCATACCAGAGTGTGTGGCAGCCTCCCCAATCATACCAGAGAGCAGTGGCAGCCTCACAGATCGTACCAGAGAGCGGTGGCAGCCTCACAGATCATACCAGAGAGCGGTGGCAGCCTCACAGATCATACCAGAGAGCGGTGGCAGCCTTACAGATTGTACCAGAGAGTGGTAGCAGCCTCACAGACAATACCAGTGTGTGTGGCAGCCGTACAGATCATACCAGAGAGTGGTGGCAACCTCACAGATCATACCAGAGTGTGTGGTAGCCTGAGATCATACCAGAGTGTGTAGCAGCCTCACAGATCATACCAGAGAGTTGTGGCACCTTACAGATTCAAATTCAAATTCAAAGTTTATTCTCTATAAGGATTACAATGCTGAGTTTACAGAATTTGGTTATTGTATTGTTTATTTTTTATTTATTATTTTTTTTTATTATCACACCGGCCGATTCCCACCAAGGCAGGGTGGCCCGAAAAAGAAAAACTTTCACCATCATTCACTCCATCACTGTCTTGCCAGAAGGGTGCTTTACACTACAGTTTTTAAACTGCAACATTAACACCCCTCCTTCAGAGTGCAGGCACTGTACTTCCCATCTCCAGGACTCAAGTCCGGCCTGCCGGTTTCCCTGAATCCCTTCATAAATGTTACTTTGCTCACACTCCAACAGCACGTCAAGTA
Source organism: Cherax quadricarinatus (assembly GCF_038502225.1). Classification (NCBI taxonomy): domain Eukaryota; kingdom Metazoa; phylum Arthropoda; class Malacostraca; order Decapoda; family Parastacidae; genus Cherax; species Cherax quadricarinatus. The sequence goes on from NC_091348.1 coordinate 28,299,973, forward strand.
TTAAAAACCATTTGTCTCCATTCACTCCTATCAAACACGCTCACGCATGCCTGCTGGAAGTCCAAGCCCCTCGCACACAAAACCTCCTTTACCCCCTCCCTCCAACCCTTCCTAGGCCGACCCCTACCCCGCCTTCCTTCCACTACAGACTGATACACTCTTGAAGTCATTCTGTTTCGCTCCATTCTCTCTACATGTCCGAACCACCTCAACAACCCTTCCTCAGCCCTCTGGACAACAGTTTTGGTAATCCCGCACCTCCTCCTAACTTCCAAACTACGAATTCTCTGCATTATATTCACACCACACATTGCCCTCAGACATGACATCTCCACTGCCTCCAGCCTTCTCCTCGCTGCAACATTCATCACCCACGCTTCACACCCATATAAGAGCGTTGGTAAAACTATACTCTCATACATTCCCCTCTTTGCCTCCAAGGACAAAGTTCTTTGTCTCCACAGACTCCTAAGTGCACCACTCACTCTTTTTCCCTCATCAATTCTATGATTCACCTCATCTTTCATAGACCCATCTGCTGACACGTCCACTCCCAAATATCTGAATACGTTCACCTCCTCCATACTCTCTCCCTCCAATCTGATATTCAATCTTTCATCACCTAATCTTTTTGTTATCCTCATAACCTTACTCTTTCCTGTATTCACCTTTAATTTTCTTCTTTTGCACACCCTACCAAATTCATCCACCAATCTCTGCAACTTCTCTTCAGAATCTCCCAAGAGCACAGTGTCATCAGCAAAGAGCAGCTGTGACAACTCCCACTTTGTGTGTGATTCTTTATCTTTTAACTCCACGCCTCTTGCCAAGACCCTCGCATTTACTTCTCTTACAACCCCATCTATAAATATATTAAACAACCACGGTGACATCACACATCCTTGTCTAAGGCCTACTTTTACTGGGAAAAAATTTCCCTCTTTCCTACATACTCTAACTTGAGCCTCACTATCTTCGTAAAAACTCTTCACTGCTTTCAGTAACCTACCTCCTACACCATACACTTGCAACATCTGCCACATTGCCCCCCTATCCACCCTGTCATACGCCTTTTCCAAATCCATAAATGCCACAAAGACCTCTTTAGCCTTATCTAAATACTGTTCACTTATATGTTTCACTGTAAACACCTGGTCCACACACCCCCTACCTTTCCTAAAGCCTCCTTGTTCATCTGCTATCCTATTCTCCGTCTTACTCTTAATTCTTTCAATTATAACTCTACCATACACTTTACCAGGTACACTCAACAGACTTATCCCCCTATAATTTTTGCACTCTCTTTTATCCCCTTTGCCTTTATACAAAGGAACTATGCATGCTCTCTGCCAATCCCTAGGTACCTTACCTTCTTCCATACATTTATTAAATAATTGCACCAACCACTCCAAAACTATATCCCCACCTGCTTTTAACATTTCTATCTTTATCCCATCAATCCCGGCTGCCTTACCCCCTTTCATTTTACCTACTGCCTCACGAACTTCCCCCACACTCACAACTGGCTCTTCCTCACTCCTACAAGATGTTATTCCTCCTTGCCCTATACACGAAATCACAGCTTCCCTATCTTCATCAACATTTAACAATTCCTCAAAATATTCCTTCCATCTTCCCAATACCTCTAACTCTCCATTTAATAACTCTCCTCTCCTATTTTTAACTGACAAATCCATTTGTTCTCTAGGCTTTCTTAACTTGTTAATCTCACTCCAAAACTTTTTCTTATTTTCAACAAAATTTGTTGATAACATCTCACCCACTCTCTCATTTGCTCTCTTTTTACATTGCTTCACCACTCTCTTAACTTCTCTCTTTTTCTCCATATACTCTTCCCTCCTTGCATCACTTCTACTTTGTAAAAACTTCTCATATGCTAACTTTTTCTCCCTTACTACTCTCTTTACATCATCATTCCACCAATCGCTCCTCTGTTTACATGTAGTAAAATAATAATTACAGAGTGTACCACTAGAACACCTAGCATGGCTAAGCATTTCGGGCAGACTTAAATTAAATCTTAAGTTTAAAATATTACAAAATTATGAGGTAAGTTGGTATTATGGCTAAGTGACTAAATACTAGTGTGTGAGTTTAGCAATGTGAATGCTTTTGTTTTGGCACTATACATAGTTTCAGTATTGGAGTATCACAGGCCAACTTATGACTAGTTAAGATTCATTATTTTGAGATTGAGATTGATATTTCTGTTTATGGTCAAATGGGTGAGTGAGTGTAAGTGTTAACCACCAGGTGGTATTCGTGTAATTAGTTGACAGGGTGTATCAGGGAGATAAGATGTTTTCTGATGGTAGTTTTGAATCATACCAGAGTGTGTGGTAGCCTCACAGGTCATACCAGAGAGTGGTTACAGCCTTACAGATCATACCAGAGAGTGGAAGCAGCCTCACAGATCATACTAAGGATCATACCAGAGATCATTCCAGGGAGTGGTAGGAGCCTCACATCATACCAGAGAGTGTGGCAGCCTCACAGATCATACCAGAGTGGTAACAGTAGATCATACCAGTGGTATCAGCAGATCATACCAGTAGTATCAGCAGATCATACCAGGGAGTGATAGCAGCCTCACAAATCATACCAATTAGTGTGACAGTCGGTGTGAAATAATTTCTTCTTTTTCTTGAAGAGGTTCAGTCGCCAGCAATGACTCACATTCTCCACCAAGACTGACATCGTCGAGACTCTTATACAAAGTTGCATCTCGTGGATCAATAGCTGCGAGCTGTTGCGAGTGCATTACTTCATCTTTATGAACAGACCAATGGTGCTACAGTACTCATCAGAAATGGTTGAGCAGAAGGCACCAAGTCTAAATTTAATATTGGAACTAAAATTCAATGTTCATATTGTCATATTTACCCCACAGTTTGATTAAAAAATGTGTACGCTGCGGTCATACCTGCGGTCATACCTGCCTAAGCTCTTGGGAGTTAGCATGGGCTGTTACCAAGCACCATGGCTTGTTGTAGTGTTTTAGAATCTCAGGTTCAAGTGTTGACGAAGGAGATTCTACTTCCTCAGGAGGAAAATAGGAGGCTGAAGCTTCACATAGATGAGTTTGGGAGCAATTGTGAGAAGAATTTAGCTGGTAAGGAGGAAATGGTCACCAGCAGTGATAGTGGCAGCCGCTTTAAGTGGCAAGTGATTCACAGTTCAGGAAGAAGGAAGATGAGGAGACTTAATAGAGAAGATGTGAAGGTAGGAAATCGATTCTCTGTTCTCTAAGACGAGTGTACTTCAGTGGTTAGTGAGATTGAAGGTACCACTAATTCCCCTGCTAATCAAGGTAAGAATACTTTAATAGTAGGTGATTCTCAGGTAAGATATATGGACCGTGCATTTTGTAACAGAGACAGAAAGGTCAGACAGAGTGTGTGCCTTCCTGGAGCTGGTGTTGGTGACATAGTCAGCAGGTTGGATAATAATGTGGCAGGTAATGGGAACAAGCCCATTATCTGTCTTAGTGCTGGGGGTAATGACATTGGGAAGGGCAGGAGAAAGGAGCTGCTGGGTAAGCACAGGTTAGCCATAGTAGTTAGGTCTAAGGGAGGGATCCCACTCATATGTAGCATCTTGCCTAGAAAGGGAGTGGGCAATGAATGGATGTCTAGGGCAATTGGTATAAATTGCTGGCTAGACAGGTACTGCAAGGAACTTGCAATCCCATTCATTGATAACTGGGACCTATTCTCTGGCAAACGTGATATGTATGCAAGGGATGGGGTTCATCTCTCTGGGGATGGAGTGGTTGTATTAGCCAATTCAATTGAGAGGGTAATTGATGACTTGTCTAGGAATTTAAACTGATAAATTATAGAGATATGGGTGTTTGTGGGAAACAATCAGGCTGCAGCATTAGGGTTAAAAACAGCAGTTATTACCGGGATACCTCAGGGATATGTTTAAAAGACAATATTCAAAATAAAGTTGCTAGTAATGGCAAATCAATTGATCAACAAACAAAGAGAGATAGTAGATGGCAACGAGTGACAAGCTCCCTTAAGGTTTACTATACAAATAGTAGGAGTCTAAGAAATAAGATAGATGAGCTGAAATTACTTATAAGTGTAGGTAATATAGATATTATTGGTATAACAGAGACCTGGTTCAACCTGAAAGATAGAGAAATGCCTTCTGAATGCAACATACAGGGTTATAAACTATTCCACACTGATAGGGTCAACAGGAAGGGTGGTGCAGTGGTGATGTATGTCAGAGAAAATTTAAATTGTTGTCTTAGACATGATATAAGATTAGAAACATCGAACACAGAATCTGTTTGGCTACAGTTTCTCGAGGGACGTGACAAATTAATTTTGGGTGTGATTTATAGGCCCCCAAACCTTGATAGGGAGTGCAGTAAGATGTTATGGAACGAAATTCATAAGGCATCTAGATATGAAAATGTTGTGATAATGGGAGATTTTAACTTTAGACAAATTGATTGGAACAATGTGACAGGAAATCTTGAGTCTATTGACTTTCTTGATACGATTCAGGATTGCTTTTTAGAACAGGTTGTGACAGAACCAACTAGAAGAAATAATATGCTTGACTTGGTTCTTGCCAACAAAGATTCACTAATTAATAATCTTGAGGTTAATGATGAGCTTGGGGAAAGTGATCACAAATCACTTAGTTTCAATATCAAATGGAACTACCCAGATAACTCCAATCAAATCTCTCTCCCAGATTTTCGCTTGGCCGACTTCATGGGACTGAAAAATTACCTGGGTGGGCTAAATTGGGATGTCCTGACTATGGGTCAGGTAGGTGATCTTGGTTGACAATATGACGTTTTCAGAGCATAGTTCTAGCTGCCCAGACAACTTGTGTTCTGAGTAGGGAAATTAGATCTAACAAAAATGATCCCAAATGGATGAACAATAGATTAAAACATCTCATTGGTCAAAAGAGAGGCATATATAGGCATATCAATAGAGGGGATGGGCAATTAAGAAATCAATATATTCAATTAAAGAGAGAAATAAAGAAAGGAATAAGAAAAGCAAAAAGGGATTATGAGGCTAAGGTTGCAAGGGATTCAAAGACTAACCCAAAAGGGTTCTTTCAGGTATACAGAAGTAAGATTAGGGACAAGATTGTCCCACTTAAGAGTAACTCTGGTCAGATCACTACTAGTGATATTCTTGAAATAATAGATTATGTAGAACAGGATAATAAACTATATACGATTGCAGTAACTAGTGACATGGTCCTCAGACTAATAGAGAAACTAAAACCTAACAAATCTCCAGGCCCTGATGAACTGTTTGCAAGGGTGTTAAAGGAATGTAAAGAGGAACTTAGCATACCTTTGGCTAATCTTTTTAACATATCACTATAAACTGGCATAGTGCCTGATAAGTGGAAAATGGCAAATGTAATACCTATTTACAAGGCAGGTGACAGGTCCTTGGCTTCGAACTAAAGACCAATAAGCCTTACCTCCATAGTGGGAAAATTTATGGAATCAATAATTGCCGAAGCAATTCGTAGCCATCTTGACAGGCACAGATTGATTAATGAATCTCAACACGGTTTTACAAAGGGGCGTTCCTGTCTTATGAATTTACTAACTTTTTTTCACTAAGGTGTTTGAGGAGGTAGATCATGGTAATGAATATGATATTATGTACATGGACTTCGGTAAGGCTTTTGATAGAGTTCCACACCAGAGGCTATTGAGGAAACTTAGGGCACACGGAATAGGAGGAGAAATTTTTTCCTGGGTAGAGGCATGGCTGACAAATAGACAGCAGAGAGTTTGCATAAATGAGGAGAAATCAGAATTGGGGCATGTCACAAGCGGTGTTCCTCAGGGGTCAGTGTTGGGCCCGTTGTTCACAATTTACATAAACGACATAGATGAGGGAATAAATAGCGACATAAGCAAATTTGCTGATGACACCAAAATAGGCCATCCAATTCATTCTAATGAGGACACTAGAGCACTCCAGGATGATTTGAATAGACAGATGCAATGGTTGGAGAAGTGGCAGATGCAGTTTAATATTGACAAATGCAAAGTTCTAAATGCTGGGACAGTTAAATAACCATGCCACATATAAACTAAATAATGTAGATCTAAATACTACTGATTGCAAAAAGGATTTAGGAATTCTGGTTAGCAGTAATCTAAAACCAAGACAACAGTGTATTAGTGTTAGCAATAAAGCTAATAGAATTCTTGGCTTCATATCTAGAAGTATAAATAATAGAAGTCCTCAGGTTGTTCAACTCGATATATCCTTGGTTAGGCCTCATTTAGACTATGCTGCTCATTTCTGGTCACCGCATTACAGAATGGATATAAATGCTCTAGAAAACGTACAGAGGAGGGCAACAAAGATGATCCCATGTATCGGAAATCTTCCCTATGAGGATAGACTGAGGGCCCTGAATCTGCACTCTCTCGAAAGGCATAGAATTAGGGGGGATATGATCGAGGTGTATAAATGGAAAACAGGAATAAATAAAGGGGATGTAAATAGCATGCTGAAAATTTCCAGCCAAGATGACTCGCAGCAATGGTTTCAAGTTGGAAAAATTCAGATTCAGGAAGGATATAGGAAAGCACTGGTTTGGTAATAGAGTCGTGGATGAGTGGAACAAACTTCCGAGTACAGTTATTCAGGCTAAAAAGTTGTGTAGTTTTAAAAATAGGTTAGATAAACACATGAGTGAGTGTGCGTGGGTGTGAGTTGGACCTGACTAGCTTGTGCTGCTGGGTCTGGTGCCGTGCTCCAGCCTTGAGTGGAGGTGACCAGACTGGGTGGGTCATTGGGCTAATCCAGGGGGGAGGGTCATTGGGCTAATCCAGGGGGGAGGGTCATTGGGCTAATCTGGGGGGGGGGGACATGGACCAGCCATGCATGGGTCAGTAGGCCTGTTGCAGTGTTCCTTCTTTCTTATGTTCTTATGCATTTTTCCACTTGTCATCATTATTTTATGTATCTGTGTAGTAGCATCAATTTTATCCATCATTGCCTAGCTCTGAAAACATGGCTCTAAAGTTTCCCACTGCTCTAAAATTCTTGATGTTACTTACCTCTGGAGTCTAGAGAGCCGTCATCTTTCTGACAGCTTGACCATCTTGTGACATGAGATTTATGTCACTTCCTGCATCAACTGGAACTCATGATTCTGTTAGTATGTAAAAAATAGCAGCACATATTCTTCAGAAATGATTCCACCCACAAAGGAAGATGGTTAGTGGCAGTGCTAGAACACAAAGCCAAGAAACAAGTGGCATAAACAGCCTAGGACGAGCACATGGAAAAACCTTTCTTATGAAGTGCCTGGAAACCATTGTTGGATCCCATCATGGTTGAGCAGCTGTCACTAGTGAATCCAGTTACATTGTCCACGAGAATTTCTTTGGCTGTAAACACACCTTTCACTGCTTTGTACACTCCTGTAGCTGTAGTGTTGTTAACGTCTATTGTATCTAGAAGTTCATCTGTTATTTTTGACCTTTCTTTGTCAGAAACATCTCACCTTATGTGCCAGTACTTGTAAAACTAACATGTCTCTGCTGCTCTCAACAAGAATTGAAGAAAATTTGTTTGCTCTGCATTTGTTAATGACTTTCTGTTATTAACTTGCTGTTATTAACAAGTTGTGTAAGAATGGTATACAATACCGACAAGATGAAATTAAGACACGTGTAACATCTGGGTATCTTTATTGTAGACGTTTCGCCATCCAGTGGCTTTATCAATTCAAATTCCAGGACATAACTTGAAGACAGTAGAACTATGTACAGAAGATGAGGTAATCAGTCCCTCAACCTTGGAGTAGGTGCAAAGAGCACCATAGTCGTGGAGATTCTGAAGCAGAAGCAAGGCGCCTGACGCTTATATAGTAATGTCAGGTGGAAATGGAATGGGTAGCAGACGAGGGCATTGTCACTGGTAGGCGGGATTCCCCAGTGGAAGTAGATCCTACCCAAAGAGATGGGTTAGTTGTAGTAGTAGTTGCCATAGTTGTGAAGGTTATGTATATGTCCTTAGAATCAAGATTCCATGATGTTGCAGTGTCTGTCAAGTTATGTAAGAATGGTATACAATACCGACAAGATGAAATTAAGACACATGTGCAACTTCTGAGCCTCTGAATTGCAACATGCCCACCCTTCTTTCATTATATATGCACTGTACTTCTGATTTCCAGACTCTGGCTCACTGAATTACTTCACAAATGTTTTATACCCTGCTCTCACTCCAACAGCATGTCAAGTCATAAAACTCACTTATCTCCATTCAGTCTGATCTGATGAACTAATACAAACCTGTTAGATGTCCAAGCCCCTAACACTAAAAACCTTTTCTCCTTCCCTCCAACCTTTCTTCTCCACCTCAGATTTATACACCCTATTCTATCCTCTCTACATGTCTACATCATCTCAACCTCTCCTCAGCCCTCTGAATAATACTTTTAGTAACCCTGCACCACCTCCTGATCTCCAAACTTTAAATTATCTTCATAATATTCACACCACACATTGCCCTCAGACACATCTCCGCTGCCTCCAGCCTCCTCCTCGTTGGATCATTCAAAACCCCCCTTGCTTCACACCCATACAACTGTGCTGGTGCATTCCTTTTTTTGCTTCCACTGATGAAGTTCTTCGTCTGCACAGATGCTTCAATACACCACCCACCTCTTTCCTTTTTGTCTTTTCTATGGTTCATCTCATCACTCGGAGAATCATCTGCTGACAAGTCCACTCCCAAAGAACTGAACACATTTGCTTCCTCCATACTCCCACTAATCTTATATTCAGTCTTTCATTACTTAGAGTTTTGTTACCCTCATCACATTCTTTTTTAGATGAAAAGAGAAACAAATAAACCCAAAAAAGGGACAACAAGGAAGTACAACAGGTGGTACAGAATTGTTCAACGGTGGGACAAACCAAGACAGTCATACTCTCAGCAGAGTCAAATGTACAACTGACAAATGTACAGTCAGTTCTAGAAAAAGCAGAGATATATACACCAGGGGCCATACCAGGTAGTACGTCACCGGTGGTACTAACAAAATACAGTGGACCCTCGCCTAACGAACGCATCGCATAAAGTTAAATCCGCCTAGCGATACATTTTAACGCAAAAATTTTGCCTCAGCTAGCGCTAAAAAACTCGCTCAACGCGATTCATTCAAGACGCGTCCACGTGCGGCCTGAGCCCACCTCACTTGTTCCGTTGGTGCCAGTGTTTACAAGCCAGCCACCGCACTCGCTTCCAAGCATACAGTCGGAACATTTCATATTATCACAGCCTTTTTAGTGATTGCACCTGCAAAATAAGTCACCATGGGCCCCAAGAAAGCTTCTAGTGCCAACCCTACAGCAAAAAGGGTGAGAATTACTGTGGACATGAAGAAAGAGATCATTGCTAAGTATGAAAGTGGAGTGCGTGTCTCCGAGCTGGCCAGGTTGTACACAAAACTCCAATCAACCATCGCTGCTATTGTGGCCAAGAAAATGGCACTCAAGGAAGCTGTTCTTGCCAAAGGTGCAACTTTGTTTTCAAAACAGAGATCGCAAGTGATAGAAGATGTTGAGAGACTGTTATTGGTGTGGATAAACGAAAAACAGATAGCAGGAGATAGCATCTCTCAAGCGATCATATGTGAAAAGGCTAGGAAGTTGCATGCCGATTTAATTAGAGAAATGCCTGCAACTAATGGTGATGTGAGTGAATTTAAGGCCAGCAAAGGTTGGTTTGAGAGATTTAAGAATCGTAGTGGCATACATAGTGTGATAAGGCATGGTGAGGCTGCCAGTTCGAACCACAAAGCAGCTGAAAAATATGTGCAGGAATTCAAGGAGTACATAGACAGTGAAGGACTGAAACCTGAACAAGTGTTTAATTGTGACGAAACAAGCCTGTTTTGGAAGAAAATGCCAAGCAGGACCTACATTACTCAGGAGGAAAAGGCACTCCCAGGACATAAGCCTATGAAAGACAGGCTTACTCTGTTGATGTGTGCTAATGCTAGTGGTGATTGCAAAGTGAAGCCTTTATTGGTGTATCACTCTGAAACTCCCAAGGTGTTCAGGAAAAAGTGTCCTCAAGGCTAATTTGTGTGTGCTGTGGAGGGCAAACAGTAAGGCATGGGTCACTAAGGACTTTTTCTATGACTGGTTACACCATGCATTTGACCCCACTGTGAAAAATTACCTAATTGAAAAGAAATTAGACCTTAAGTGCCTCCTAGTATTAGACAATGCTCCTGGTCATCCTTCAGATGTGGCAGAGCGACTTTCTGTGAAAATGAGCTTCATTAAGGTCAAGTTTTTGCCTCCTAATACCACTCCTCTCCTGCCGCCCATGGACCAGCAGGTCATTTCCAACTTCAAGAAACTGCACACAAAAGCTATGTTTGAAAGGTGCTTTGTAGGGACCTCAGAAACTCAATTGACTCTAAGGAGTTTTGGAGAGATCACTTTAGCATCCTCAATTGTGTAAACATTATAGGTAAGGCTTGGGAGGAAGTGACTAAGAGGACCTTGAATTCTGCTTGGAAGAAACTGTGGCCAGAATGTGTAGACAAAAGGGATTTTGAAGGGTTTGAGGCTGACTCTGGGAATCCTATGCCAGTTGAGGAATCCATTGTGGCATTGGGGAAGTCCTTGGGGTTGGAGGTTAGTGGGGAGGATGTGGAAGAGTTAGTGGAGGAGGACAATGAAGAACTAACCACTGATGAGCTGCTGGATCATCTTCAACAGCAAGAGGCCACACCTGAGGAAACTGCTTCGGAGGAGGGGATAGAGAAATTGAAGAAGTTGCCTACTTCAAAGATTAAGGAAATGTGTGCAATGTGGCTTAAAGTGCAAACCTTTTTTGATGAAAATCACCCTCACATAGCTATTGCAAGCTGTGCTGGTGACTATTACACTTGCAATGTTGTGAAACACTTTAGGACAATATTACAGTTCTCGTTATGAAGCTTATATCATATGTAGGGGAATCAAAACCAATACTCGGCCTGTTAATTAAGGTATCATTTACCCATTAGCCCGTCACCAGAACTGTAATAAGAATATATCCGGGAGTATAAAACACGTACTATTTTTAAATCTTTACTAGTAAATTTTTAACATAAAATAAGAGCATTCTTTGGTACATCATAAGAGTATATTCTTTGGCATCATTTCTTTTTGGTACAGAATTATCACATTTACAAAGAAACAATGTCACAAACACGACTCTATCCCTTACCAACATAGTAGAACTCTCTACCAACATAAAAGATTACAAATATCACACGACACCCATCTGATAACCTATCTTCTCTTCAGTGTCACACGAGACCATTACGAAACTACCATCTCTCAGTGTCACGACACTCTTTTCTCTGCATTATAACACACCTCTGCTGTGTCACACGACACCCATTTCTCCACATTATAACACTCCTCTTCTGTGTCACACGACACCCTTTTCTCTGCGTTATAACACTCCTCTTCCGTGTTACACGACTTTCTCCATGTAACTCTACACTCCTTCTCTTCTGTGTCACATGACACCCTTTTCTCCACATTATAATACACGTACTTCTTCTCTTCTGTGTCACACAACACCCTTTTCTCTGCGTTATAACACTCCTTCTCTTCCTTGTCCACATGACACAACTTTCTTTCCATGTCCAATACTAACATTTCTCTCAGTGACACTCGTGGGATAAGGCCATACTGGCCAGCAGATACTAAGTCCAGCTGATGCCAAGCTAGCAGGAAACTAAGTCCAGTCGTTGTGCCAGCAGGAAACTTAATCCATTTGTTGTGCCAGCAGGAAGCTGTCCAATCGTTGTGCCAGCAGGAAACTAGTCAAGCTGATGTACTTAGTGAGGCCGTTGAACTGTGGACTCAGTGAAGTCGTGGTGAACGCTGATGAAGCCGGTTCATCAGCCCCAACATTGAGTGTGATGATATCACACAGGGTACTGCAGCCGGTAACAACCGATTAGCAGCACCCAAGTGGTCAGCCAACCACTTCTCTTTTTATCCCTTTCAGGGTATGCAACACACCCTAAATCCTCACCAGTGCCTTGAGAAGCTGAATACAGAAGTGTACAAGTATGTACCATTGAGGAAACCTAGAAAAGATCAGATGTAGAAAGAGAGAATAGGAGATTATACAGAAGAAAAGGGGTTACCGAACTGTTCGAAGACACAAATGTGTGTTATTGAAAGAAAGATAATTTTAGCCAAGACATCACCGAACAAGAACTTAAACTCTTGTAGCAAACAGAAGAAGCACGAAGGAAGCAATAAGCCATCCAGGATATTGCAAGAAACACCATTTTTTTTTTTTTAACAAACTGGTTGTATCCTACTGGGGCAGGGTGACCTTAAAAGAGAAATGAAAGTTTTCCTTAAATTTAGTAATTTATAGAGGAGAAAAGGTTACTAGCGCCTTGCTTCCAGCATTTTAGTCGCCTATTATGAGACGCATGGCTTACGGAGGAAGAATTCTTTTCCATTTACCCATGGAGATAAGAGGAAATAAAGAAGAAGAAGTATTAAGAAAACAGAAGAAAACCTAAATGGGTGTGTAAATGTACATGTTTGTACATGCATATCTAGTGTGACCTAAGTGTAAGTAGTTTCAGCAAGATATACCTGTTATCTTATGTGCATATGAGATAGAAAAAAAAAGACACCAGCAATCCTACCATCATGTAAAACAATTACAGGTTTCCATTTCACACTAATTTGGGTGGTTGCTGTCTACTATCCTACTACCTCAGAAATATTTCTACATGTATGTAAAATCCAAGCTTAGAACTGCCTGTAGAATTTTACCATTAATAACAGCAGGTTCATATACTGATGAACAGGGAATGAGCAAAATTCAGAAAGAACACTCTGAGTAGGTGTTCAGAAACCCACTAAATGACAGCAAGGTAGAGAATGCAGAAACTTATTTTCATTCCATTGGAAGGCCGTTCAGACCAACTAACTGACATTAGTACTAATTCCATAAAATTAAAAAAAAGAAAAAGAAATTGAAAACATGTCCACTTACTCAACACCTGGACAGCTTCATGGACTGCCTTGTTTATATAAAAAAAGTGCAAAGTACCACTAGCACAAACCCTCAGTATTCTATGAAGAAAGAGTTAAGATCTAGGTGAAATATCAGAGGCTTTAAAAAGTACAGACATAGCTCCTGTGCATAAGGGAGGTAGTAGAACACTAGCTAAAAATTACAGACCGGATCGGATCGGATCGAGGACGACGAGAGCTGTCGTAAGATGGGAAGGAAGAAGGATAAGGAAGGATGGAAATAACTGGAAAAGGATGGGGAGGAGGGGAAGAGGAGGAATCAAGGCAAGTGGCCCAACCACTTTGGGACATGTGGTACAAAAGTACTGGAGACGTAGGTAGAGAGGCTTGACTGATGTCATTGCTTGGCTCACTAGGAGAGGATGGCGAAGGCAGTGGTAGAAGCTGGGAGTGTCAGAAGGCAGCAAGCAGGATGAGTTGGTTATGGTCTTAAACTGTTTATCAGTGCGGTATATTGTTTTCGAGAGAGTTGTATCACACTTATGGGAGAGCTGTAGTAGTATTCGTTGGTTTGGAGGTGGTGGAGTATCTGGTTGTAGGTAGGGAATGGTCTTTCTTCGCTTTGGTACGATACAGTGTTGTCTTGGAGAGTTTTGGATGAGTTCTAGGCGAGTCATGCTTGCAGGGTATAGCCTCGTGGTGTAGAATTCGAGTCCTTTGTGTTTAAAGCATGGTGTTCCAGGTAATCGACGTGAGCTAAGTAGAGAAGGCGGTGGTGGAGAAGAGGAAGGTGGTGTTGTTTCGTTTTCAACTTCAGTAGACGAATTAGAAGATGTTTCTGGTGGTAAGGCTTCTGATTGGTTGGATTCAGTGAGAGGTGGTGGCGGTGGAGGCTTCTCATTGGTCGTTGTTGGATTGACGTCACTAGTTGGTGGTGGTGTTGGAACTTCTGCAGAAGAGTTGGCGATTAAGTTTTTGGTGAATTTGAGAATTTCTTCAGAAGGTGGAGATGCTGGAAATGTAAATGAAGGCATGTTGTTTAATGCAAATAACTCGTTGATGGTAGAGTTAAATGATCCAGGTACAGCCATGTTTTGCATATGAGCATATAGTAGACAGTAGTGAATCTTCGTTACGTCACATGTTGGAGGATTGATGGTAGTGGTGGAGGCGGGCTGAGTAGATGCTTGAAGTAATTTTGTAGTGTCTGCTTGTATTTTTGCAATTGCTGCATACGTTGGAGTGTTGCTAGTAGGTTTTTTCTTTGCTGCATCTTGTGTTTTCTTCATAATATCCTTTCTTGTAGGACATTTTGCTGCCAGTGTATGGTGATCATTACTCTTGCAGTTTAAGCACGCTGGTTGTGTTGGAGTAGCAGCGGTGCAGGAACTGAAGGTGTGTCCCTCACTACCACATGTAGTGCAGAACTTCTTGTCTTTTACTGGACATGCTTTGGTGGTGTGATGGTATGAATAACAGTTCCAGCAATGTTGGATGTAGTGATATCTCTCTGCTTCAATGTAGGTAGGGCTGATGTAGTAGTAGTAGACAGCAAGACCTTCGTTCAGTGCAGTAGCAGCCATGTTCACGTCGGTGAAGGTGACCTTGATCATGGACGTTGCATTTGGGATTTTTGTAATGCTGTCAACAGTAGCCCAAGTATTTTGCGTCTCGATGGATGACTTGAGTTCAGCAGGTGTTTGAGACGTCAGAATCTTGTCCAGTTTTTTAGGAATACTGATTTCCTTGCCCTGAGGGCAGGAGATGACGTAACAGTAAACCCTTGAGTAGTAAGAGTAGTGATGGCTTCTGTAGTGAGTAGCTTCTCTGCTTCAGCATCATCGTGACACACAACAATGAATGCTTCTTTCAGTGACAATATGGTGTTGAATTTTACTTCCAGTGCTCCCTGAACAACAGTTGCAAGAGCAATCTTCGTTGAATCATCAATGGTACCATTTCTTGGTTTGATCTTTACACGATTTGCGTAGCTCATCGTGTAAGTCAAGGCGATGACAACGCTGGTAAAGGTTCCCCTCCCCAACGGGGATCGTAGGGAGACAGAGTAAGTAAGGAGAGCTGCTATGACCTGCCTGGGCGAGAGTCAAGAGCAGAATCATTTGTCAATTACAGACCAGTAGCCCTAACTTCCCACATCATCAGTGTCTTTGAAAGAGTGATGAGATGCCAGATTACAAACTTCATGGAATAGCATGACCTGCAGAACCCAAGCCAACGTGGTTGTAGAACTGGAAGATCATGAGTGTCACAACTGTTGAACCACTGTAATAGAATTTTGGAGGCACTGGAAGACAGCCAAAACACAGATATGATATACACAGATTTTACAAAGGCATTTGACAAGTACGATCATGGAGTGATTACACACAAAATGAGGGACACAGACATAACAGGTAAGGTAGGCAGGTGGATTTTCAAGTTTCCAACACACAAAGCACAAATAGTAGTAGTAGTAGTAGTATTTTTTTTTTTTTATTTTGCCACTGAAGTGGCTAGTTTATTGTGCACCCATATCCAGCCTGTGGAGGGTAATGCAAGAGCATATAGATGCAAAAGAGGCTTTGGAACTAGGCTCTAAGAGGGTTAACAGGAGTACATCTGGGTTTATATCTACAGCTTACTTTTCTGTTACAAGCAAATTTAGGAAATTTGCTTAATATATCTGGTATCTTATTTTCATTAATAAAATATCTTGACATGTCACATAGGTTAATATACTGTCTATCTCTATATTCCTCAGTAAGTGGACAATTAGGCACATAGTGTTCAAGATAGTGACATGGCCACATACTTTGCATTTTGTATGATCATCATCTGTTTTTCTGCCATACTGCCAGAAATACTTGTAACCAAGCCTAAGACTAACCTACAACATCAGGGGCTTACAGATATTTGATATTACTAGTGATGATCTTGGGATGGACTTGCAGGTATGTGATATTACGAATGATGATTTTGTGAGGAACTTACAGTTATGTGATATTACTAGTGATGATCTTGTGAGGGACTTGCAGGTATGTGATATTACTAGTGATGATATTCTTGGGAGGGGCTTGCAGGTATGTGATATTAAATGAACACATCTTCCATGGAGGGGTGAAATGCTCTTGTTGTCTACAGTGATACCGTTCATGCAAGTTATAAAACTTAATGTAACTGCATGTTTTCACAACCCATTTAGATCTGTATGTATTTACTTCTAGACATTTAGTAAGATTCATAGTGACAGTGTCTGGTTCATTTCTTAACATTCTAATAGCAGGTACAATAATCCTCAATAATCCTCTCATTCATACTAGAAACATCAAGTAGTAGTAGTAAGCAGAGCAAAATCCAGCATTAGCGAGGTAAATGCTCAGTTCTCCAAGGCACTGTCCTAGCACCTCTGCTGTTTCTAATCCTCATAGCAGACAGATAAAAAATACACGTCACAGTTTTGTATCATAATTTGCAGATGACACTAAAATAAGCAAGAAGTCAACTCGGTGGAAGATTAAAAAATTGCAGTGGGCAATCGAGAACGTGACATTCTATGGTGATAATTTCCAGCTGCTTAGGTATGGAAAGAATGAAGAACTCAAAGAGGTCACTGTATACAGAACTCAAGAGGATCATCAAATAGAGCAAAAGGGATATGTGAAAGATTTGGGAGTAATTATATCAGCTAACCTTTTTTTTCAAAGAATACAACAAGGCAAGTGTCTCAACAGCCAGACAGTCAGAAAGATGACAGGGTAGATATTGAGATATTTTGAAACAAGGGAAATATAGTTGACCATTGATTAAGATGGTAGTTATGTTCTTGAAAATAGTGTCTAAGACAAAATCACCCAAAACAAACTGAAGAACATGTGGAAAAATAGGGTTGCATTTATTGGACCCCCAAAAATAACAAATGATGTTATTTGTTTCCAAATGATAAAAAAAAAAAATGTAATTGTAGCTGGTTGGTGTGATATGTATTATGCATTGCTTATTGATACAGATGCTACCTTAAATTGTGGTTACTTGTGTATGTTGATGATTCTGGACATAGCGGAGAGGGATGCTGTGGCCCTACTGTACTGAAATGGAAGGTTGTGGATTGTCACCTGAGGTGGATGGTTATGGATTGTCACCTGAGGTGGATGGTTATGGATTGTCACCTGAGGTGGATGGTCGAGGCTCTGGCACTAAAGTTGTTGGTTTTACTCGAGTAGTGAGAAATTCTATAATGTATCTCTGGGCTCTTTTACCCTGCAGTACTTTATACAGCTGATGGTAAGGCATTATCAGCTGCTTTAAACTCCATTTCAGAGCAATGCTTCTTGATTTGTCAGGTTCCTCTTCAGTGAAAATGTCTGCAACTTTACCAATAATATGGAACTGCTCATGTAACTATTGCAGTGTTAACTGTTTTTCTTCAGGTTTTTCCTCTAACTCTGTTATCTGCTTCCCTTGTATCTGCATTGAGCTCTCCCAACATTTCTTCTGGACTTCTGTTTTCATCATCAAGAGGTCATTCACATCAACATCCTGTATATCTTCAGATCCATAACATGGTAATCTCCTTGCCAGCTGATGGTATCTGCAGTGTTAAATTTATGCCAAAAGTTTAGTACTGTCAAGTGGGAGTCATTGTTTATTGCTGCTACAGGTTTCCACATCACTTTTTGTGTGTAGTTACACTTGAACGACCTAATAACTCCACGATTGAGTGGTTGTATTAAAGATGTTATATTGGGTGGTAAAAATACAACTTTTACAAGTGGGTTCCAACAAAGCTTCTGGATGAGTGCAGGAATTATCAAGAGTAAAGAGAATCTTGACTGCAGGGTTCTTGAAACTTGACTTCAGGAATAAAGTGATGCTTAAACCAGTCAATAAATGATTCCTTCTCATCCAAAGAACTGGTAAGGTGGTTTTATCTACACTTTTGAAAACACACGGAGTCTTGGAGTGGTAAATAACCATAAACTTACACTTGAAATCACCTGATGCATAACGACAAAGGAATAAGGTGAAGCGATCCTTTGCTGCCTTGAATCCTGGAACATTTTTCTCTTGCTGACTGATGTAAGTTCTTGTTGCCATTTATTTCCATAAACACTCACTGTGGCTTGTAGCCACCCTCAGAAATAATTTTCTGCAATTCAGTAGGAAAATTACTTGCTGCTGTGTGGTCAGCTGAAGCACTTTCAGCAGAAAACTTAATTTTTTTTTTTTTTCAACAAGTCGGCCGTCTTCCACCGAGGCAGGGTGACCCAAAAAAGAAAGAAAATCCCCAAAAAGAAAATACTTTCATCATCATTCAACGCTTTCACCACACTCACACATTATCACTGTTTTTGCAGAGGTGCTCAAAATACAACAGTTTAGAAGCATATACGTGTAAAGATACACAACATACTCCTCCAAACTGCCAATATCCCAAACCCCTCCTTTAAAGTGCAGGCATTGTACTTCCCATTTCCAGGACTCAAGTCCGACCATATGAAAATAACCGGTTTCCCTGAATCCCTTCACTAAATATTACCCTGCTCACACTCCAACAGATCGTCAGGTCCCAAGTACCATTCGTCTCCATTCACTCCTATCTAACATGTAACCTATTACATAACCTGAACGTGTGGAATTTGCCTGTGCTAAACACACACACTTGTTCAGGCCTTCCTTCCTCAGCACACATTGTTTTATAGCACTCTAATGCTATTTCCCCTATTAAGATGAAATTAATATGGTGCACCTTTCTAGGTTTTTTGTTCAATCCACTTAATAATTTTTCTGTCTTCTTTAGATGTTGTGATCTGTGTGTCATTCTTTTCAGGAGGTGACAACCTGGGTTATTCATTGCACAAGCCCATACATTTGCCTCATTCCTTTTAATTGTACACATTGATTCTTCATTAAGGCCAGAAGTTTTTGCCATCTCCACCACATGTATGCCACTTTAAACTTATCTGATATCTCAGTTTTCTTCATATCACCAAGACTTGAATGTTTAAACTTTTTCTTGCCACTTCCAGCATCACTCTCATTCCTTTTGGCTGCCATGGTTATAAATATGATGATGAAAAGATAAAACAAATCACAAATACAGAGCTGAAAATGGTGTGGGATGCATATGTACAGATCACTGACACAGATGTAAGAGGTGTGGGGGGAGGTGGGGAAGAATAATAAGCCTTCCCCACAAGCTGGCTGCCTGCTAGCCCACAGGCTGGCTGCCTGCTAGCCCACAGGCTGGCTGCCTGCTAGCCCACAGGCTGGCTGCCTGCTAGCCCACAGGCTGGCTGCCTGCTAGCCCACAGGCTGGCTGCCTGCTAGCCCACAGGCTGGCTGCCTGCTAGCCCACAGGCTGATTGCCTGCTAGCCCACTGGCTGGCTGCCTGCTAGCCCACAGACTGGCTGCCTGCTAGCCCACAGACTGGCTGCCTGCTAGCCCACAGGCTGATTGCCTACTAGCCCACTGGCTGGCTGCCTACTAGCCCACAGACTGGCTGCCTGCTAGCCCACAGACTGGCTGCCAGCTAGCCCACAGACTGGCTGTCTGCTAGCCCACAGGACGGAGGGGAAAACTCCCACAGTTCAGTCTTGTGGCACCAAATTTTTTCCGTAAAGTTGCACCATCATATATGAATTTCACAGGGTCTTGATTGAAAAAATGCCAAATTTTTGCAATTGTTGTATATCGAAAATGTCACAGAAGATTGTATTTTAATTGGCAATCTACTGTAGTACCATTGGTGACAATTTTCAAATAACTTTTGCTCTCTTGTTTAGAATGTTTTTCATTGTTGACAGCCCTGTTCAGGGCAGGAGAAATATTAGAGCTGGAACAGATACAGAGATCATTTATGGCCCATTTAGAGCCAATAAAGCATTTAAATTGCTGGGAATGGCTTAAAGTCCTAAATTTGTACTCACTAGAGTTGAGGAGTAAGTTTATTTAGTCGAATTTTAGTCGAATCCTACAATGCGTGGCTTACAGAGGAGAGATTCTTTTCCACTTCCCTATGGAGATGAAGTGAAAGAGCAAGAACTATTTAGAAAAATAGGAGAAAATTCAGATGGGTGTGTGTATACATATGTGTGTACATGTATATGTAGTGTGCCCAAGTGTAAGTAGAAGCAGCAAGACATACCTGTTTTCTTGTGTGTTTTGGAGACAGAAAGAAAAAGACACCAGCATTCCTATCATTGTGTGAAACAATTACAATGGTCCCTCAATTATCGTCCATAATCCGTTCCTGGAAGTGGGACTATTATCGAAATAGACGATTTTTTTAATCAATTTTCCCCATAAGAAATAATGTAAATACAATTAATCCGTTCCTGACACCCAGAAGTATTAAAACAAAAAAAACTTTTTACATGATATATAGATGTAGTACATAAACAATACAATGGTACATGATGAATGAAACATTAACAGCATAACACTTACCTTTATTGGCGATTCTTCTTAGTGTATGGAAGACTGGAGGAGGAGAGACATTGAATTACTGTTTGGAAGGGGAATCTCCTTCCATCAACACCTCAGGTACCAAGTGCTTTTCTGGGGTTGCTTCTCTTCTCTGTTTCTTAATGCCACTAGGACCAGCTTGAGAGTCACTGGAGTCCTGTCTCACAAAAAAACTGTCCAGAGAGCTCTGTTTCTGGCATCTCTTTAAAACTTCCCTAAAATGGGCCAGGGCTCTGTCACTGTACAAGTTGCTGATATGACTTGCAACATCCTTCTCAGGGTGATGTTTCTCCATAAATCTTTCCATCCTACCCCACATTTCAAAAATCTCCTTAATTTCTGAAGAAGGCACCTTCTTCCATCTCTCTTCCTCCTCCTCCTCTGCAGCAAGATTCTGAGCTGCGATCTGTTGCTCCTCCTGCTGAACCTCTTGCAGCTCCTCAGTGGTTAGCTCTTCGTTGTGGTCCTCCACCAACTCTTCCACATCCTCCAAACTCACATCCAACCCTATGGAACTCCCCAGTGCCAGAATAGAGTTCACAACTGACATAGGCTCATCAGGGGCTGCCTCAAACCCTTCAAAATCCCTCTTGTGGACACAATCTGTCCACAATTTTCTCCAAGCAGAGTTCAAAGTCCTGGTAGTCACTCCCTCCCAAGGCTTACCTATAAGGCTTATGCAATGGAGAATGCTGAAGTGTTCTTTCCAAAAATCTCTTAGGGTCAAGTGAGTGTCTCAGGTCACATTAAAGCACCTTTCAAACATTTCTTTGGTGTAGAGTTTTTTAAAGTTTGAAATGACCTGCTGGTCCATGGGCTGGAGGAGAGGAGTAGTATTTGGGGGCAAGAACTTTTCTGTGATGAACCCAAACTCCTTCAGAATTAGGTCATCCAAGTTTGGAGGATGAGCAGGTGCATTCTCCATTACTAGGAGTCACTTGAGATCCAATTTCTTTTCCAGGAGGTAATTCTTCACACAAGGGCCAAACACTTCATTGAACCACTCGACGAAAATTTCCCTCGTGACCCATGCCTTACTATTAGATTTCCAAAACACACACAATTTACTCTTCATAACATTGTTTTTCCTGAACACTCTGGGATTTTCAGAATGGTACACTAGTAATGGCTTCACTTTGAAATCCCCACTAGCATTAGCACAGAACATTAGCGTCAGCCTGTCTTTCATAGGCTTGTGTCCTGGCAGTGCCTTTTCTTCCTGAGTAATGTATGTCCTCTTTGGCATTTTCTTCCAAAAGAGGCCTGTTTCGTCACAATTGAACACTTGTTCAGGTTTCAGTCCTTCAGCCTCTATGTACTCCTTGAATTCCTGCACATATTTTTAAGCCGCTTTTTGGTCCGAACTGGCAGCCTCACCATGCCTTATCACACTGTGTATGCCACTACGGTTCTTAAATCTCTCAAACCAGCCTTTGCTGGCCTTAAATGGTCCAAACGTATATATACGTTTTTTCAACATCTGAAAGTATGTAAAAAAAATGTAGATCTTCTTTTTTGTTTTACATTTGAAAATGTGTAAAAAAACTTTTATCTACATTTTTTTTGTTATATTCGAAAATATGCAAAAAAAAGTAGATCTACTTTTGTAGCACTACGAATTTGAACGTCGATCTCTTCGGACCGTTTAAGGGTTAAATTCACTCACATCACCACTAGTTGCAGGCAATTTCTTTACCAAATCGTCATGCAACTGCCTAGCCTTTTCACAAATAATCAACGTTATAAGACTATCTCCTGCTAATTGTTTCTCGTGTATCCACACCAGTAATAACTTCTCAACATCTTCGAGTACTGGTGATCTCATTTTTG
>NC_091348.1:28322433-28419921 GCF_038502225.1 Cherax quadricarinatus
TGTAGTGACAATTGCTGCTGCTGTTGTTGTTGTGAAGCGAGGCAGTGTGTGGCTGTAATCTCATCCTCCACACACATGGTGTGGCTGCTGCCATCACTATCATGTGTCAGGTGTGGCTCTGGTGACGCTTCATGCTCACTGCTAGACACTATAGCTTCCTTGGTGTGGCCCCAGCCCTCCCACTGGGCGATGCGCTGACGCACTTCCACGCTGCTGCGCTTTTCCTTCATGTCTGTCTTCACGCGCTACTTGTAGCGTAAACACTCACACTTGAAGTGCTACTTATATCTAAGACACTCACGTCTCCACTGTCTCATTAACACTGCTGGCAATGTTCCACTTTGGTCTTTCCTTAACTCTAAGACACAATACATTAATCTTAACATGGAGAACTTCATGTACGTCCAAGTTATTTTGTTAAACACAACTGTAAGCTTTTCGCAGTAAACAAATTACATACGAGTAAAAATGAGGAGAATAGATAGTTATGGCAGTAGATGTGACTGTTAGTGGGCCTGGGACAGATAGTCTGTCGGTGGGGCTACGATAGTCTGTCGGTGGGGCTACGCTAGTCTGTTGGTGGGTAAGATACAGTCCCAGATTTTTGTGTTTCAAACAGACGGGCCCAAAACTACCTGACTAGTGTAGACTTGTGTGACCTGACTAGGGATTATAAAAAGATAAGGACTCTGCAGCTGGCCTACTGGCCCATAACAGGCAAGTCTTACTCACACCCACCTACCCACACTTAGGTACTTTTCTAACCCATTTTTAAAGCCAATGTTCCCGACTCAGCGACGCTGCTCGGCAGTTTGTTCCACTCAACTACAATTCTGTTACCAAACCAGTGCTTTCACATTTTCTTTCTAAATTTAAATTTCTCTAAAACCCATTGCTACAATAATGTTGGGGGATCGTGGCAGGAAAAGAGGGAATATAAATGTATAAATTCAAGGATTATATGGATTAAAATAAGGGTCGGATGAAAAAGTGGGTTAAGTGTTTATGTACCAGGAGAAGACAGGAGTGTAGAGGAGAGAGAGATTTTAGGAAATGGTAAGCGAGTGTTTAGGAACTTTTGAAGCAAATGAGAGAGCAACCGTGGTAGGTGACCTAAATGCTAAAGTGGAAGAAACGGTTATAGAGGGTGTGGTAGGTATGTTTGGGGTGCCAGGTGTAAATGATAATGGAGGGGGGCCTCGGAATGAACTTTGTATAGAAAGAGGTTAGGTAATAGGTAATACGTATTTTAAGAAAAAAAAAAAGGATAAGTACACAAGATATGATACAGGGCATAATGACAGTAGTTTGTTGGACTATATACTGGTAGATAAAAGACTAATGGGTAGACTTCAGGATGCACATGTTATAGAGGGGCCACAGATATATCAGATCATTTTTCAGTTGTCGCTACATTGAGAGTAAAAGGTAGATGGGAGGCAAGGAGAATGGCATCAGCAAGTAAGAGAGAGGTGAAGGTTTATAAACTAAAGGAGACAGGGTAAGACCCTGAGCTGCTTTGGGGATTAGCGTGGACGGTTACAAAGCATGGCTTGCTTCTGCAGTGTTTTAAAAACTGAGTTTGGAGAGTTGAAGGAGGAGGTCTTGCTTCTCCAGGAGGAGATTAGGAGGCTGAAGGTCCACCTCAATGGGCCTGGGAGAGAGTGTGAGGTGGTTGGAGATGTGGGGAATGAGGCTTCTAGCAGTGAGGTGCAGTCTGTCTCTCACTGTGAGGAGGCTGTAGGTGGGGAGGTAGCAACGGGTACCAGCAGTGAGGTGCAGCCCAGCACCTGCTACAAGTGGCGAGTTGTTCACAGTAATGGGAGGCGCATCAGAGTAAGGAAAGTTAAGAGTGAAGATCTGAAGGTAGGAAATCGCTTCTCTGTTCTCCAGGATGAATGTACTTCA
The DNA here is from genome assembly GCF_038502225.1 of Cherax quadricarinatus. Lineage (NCBI taxonomy): Eukaryota > Metazoa > Arthropoda > Malacostraca > Decapoda > Parastacidae > Cherax > Cherax quadricarinatus. The sequence goes on from NC_091348.1 coordinate 28,324,342, forward strand.
GTGGCCAGTGAAGGTAAGGGTACTACTGCCCCTGCTAATGAAGGTAAGCGCATTCTTGTGGTTGGTGACTCTCAGGTAAGATATGTTGACCGTGCTTTTTGTAATAGGAATAAGAAGATGAGAGATAGAGTGTGCTTCCCTGGAGCTGGTGTTGGGGACATTGTCAACAGACTGGATAATATCATGTCAGGTAATGGGAACAAGCCCATTATCTGTCTCAGTGCTGGTGGAAATGATATTGGGAAGGGTAGGAGAGAAGAGCTGCTAGATAAGTACAGGTCAGCTATAGATTTCATTAAGTCTAAGGGAGGGATCCCAATCATATGTAGCATCTTGCCTAGAAGGGGAGTAGGAAATGAATGGTTGTCTAGGGCAATTGGTGTAAATTGCTGGCTAGACAGATACTGCAAGGAACTTGCAATCCCATTCATTGACAACTGGAACAACTTTTATGGCAAACATGATATGTATGCAAGGGATGGGGTTCATCTCTCTGGGGCAGGGGTGGTAGCACTTGCAGACTCGATTGAGAAGGCCATTGGTGAAATGCCTATGATTTTAAACTGATGGAAGATAGAGGTATGGGTGTGTGTGGGAAACAAGCAGGTTGCAACACTAGGGTTGGAAACAGTAAATGTATAAAAGGCATTCAGCATGAAGTTATAAATAAAGACAATAGAACAGGTCAGAAAACAAAGGGGGACAGCAGAGGGCAGCAAGGGACTAGCTCCCTTAAGGTTTACTATACTAATAGCAGGAGTGTTAGAAATAAGATAGATGAGCTAAGATTAATTGCAAGTGCAGGAAACATAGATATTATTGCTATAACAGAGACCTGGCTCAATCTGAAAGATAGAGAGATGCCATCTGAATGTCACATACAAGGCTATAAATTATTCCACACTGACAGGGTCAACAGGAAAGGTGGTGGAGTAGCGATGTATGTCAGAGACAATTTAAATTGTTGTGTTAGACAAGATATTAAATTAGAAGCGTCAGCCACTGAATCTGTTTGGTTACAGCTTCTCGAGGGCCGAGAAAAACTAATTTTGGGTGTGATTTACAGGGCCCCAAATCTTGATAGGGAGTGCAGTAAACTTCTATGGGACGAAATTCGTAAGGCATCTACATACGAAAATGTTGTGCTAATGGGAGATTTCAACTATAGACAGATTGACTGGAGCAATTTGACAGGAAATTTAGAGTCGGGTGACTTTCTTGATACGATCCAGGATTGTTTTTTAAAACAGTTTGTGACAGAGCCAACTAGGGGAAATAACCTCCTTGACTTGGTTCTTGCCAGTAGGGAAACACTAATTAATAATCTTGAGGTTAATGATGAGCTTGGGGAGAGTGATCACAAATCACTCAGTTTTAACATATCATGGAATTCCCCTAATAATGGCAATCAAGTCTCCGTCCCTGACTTTCGCTTGGCTGATTTCATAGGACTGAAAAATTACTTAGGTGGGCTGAACTGGAATGACCTGACTAGGGGTCAGGTAGGTGGTGATGGTTGCCGATATGATGCTTTCCAGGGCATAGTTCTAGCTGCTCAGTCAAATTATGTTCCAAATAGGGAAATCAGATCAAACAAAAATGATCCTAAATGGATGAACAATAGATTAAAATATCTGATTGGTCAAAAGAGAGGCATATATAGGCAAATCAAAAGAGGAGAGGGGCAATTAAGAAATCGATATATTCAGTTAAAGAGAGAAATAAAAAAGGGAATTAGAAAAGCAAAAAGAGATTATGAGGTTAAAGTTGCAAGAGAATCGAAGACTAACCCAAAAGGATTCTTTCAGGTATACAGAAGTAAGATCAGGGACAAGATAGGCCCACTCAAAAGTTCCTCGGGTCAGCTCACTGACAGTGATAAGGAAATGTGTAGAATTTTTAACACATACTTCCTCTCAGTTTTTACACAGGAGGATACCAGTGATATTCCAGTAATGATAAATTATGTAGAACAGGACGATAATAAACTGTGCACTATTAGGGTCACAAGTGACATGGTCCTTAGGCAAATAGATAAATTAAAACCTAACAAATCCCCAGGCCCTGATGAACTGTATGCAAGGGTTCTAAAGGAATGTAAAGAGGAGCTTAGCACACCTTTGGCTAATCTTTTCAACATATCACTACAAACTGGCATGGTGCCAGATAAGTGGAAAATGGCAAATGTGATACCTATTTTCAAAACAGGTGACAGGTCCTTAGCTTCGAACTATAGACCAATAAGCCTAACCTCCATAGTGGGAAAATTTATGGAATCAATAATTGCCGAGGCAGTTCGTAGCCACCTTGAAAAGCATAAATTAATCAACGAATCTCAGCATGGTTTTACAAAGGGACGTTCCTGCCTTACGAATTTATTAACTTTTTTCACTAAGGTATTTGAGGAGGTAGATCATGGTAACGAATATGATATTGTGTATATGGACTTCAGTAAGGCTTTTGACAGGGTCCCACATCAGAGACTATTGAGGAAAATTAAAGCACATGGAATAGGAGGAGAAATTTTTTCCTGGATAGAGGCATGGTTGACAAATAGGCAGCAGAGAGTTTGCATAAATGGGGAGAAATCAGAGTGGGGAAGCGTCACGAGCGGTGTTCCACAGGGGTCAGTGTTGGGCCCCCTGCTGTTCACAATCTACATAAACGACATAGATGAGGGCATAAAGAGCGACATCGGCAAGTTTGCCGATGACACCAAAATAGGCCGTCGAATTCATTCTGACGAGGACATTCGAGCACTCCAGGAAGATTTGAATAGACTGATGCAGTGGTCGGAGAAGTGGCAGATGCAGTTTAATATAGACAAATGCAAAGTTCTAAATGTTGGACAGGACAATAACCATGCCACATATAAACTAAATAATGTAGATCTTAATATTACGGATTGCGAAAAAGATTTAGGAGTTCTGGTTAGCAGTAATCTGAAACCAAGACAACAGTGCATAAGTGTTCGCAATAAAGCTAATAGAATCCTTGGCTTCATATCAAGAAGCATAAATAATAGGAGTCCTCAGGTTGTTCTTCAACTCTATACATCCTTGGTTAGGCCTCATTTAGATTATGCTGTACAGTTTTGGTCACCGTATTACAGAATGGATATAAATTCTCTGGAAAATGTACAAAGGAGGATGACAAAGATGATCCCATGTATCAGAAACCTTCCCTATGAGGATAGACTAAGGGCCCTGAAACTGCACTCTCTAGAAAGACGTAGAATTAGGGGGGATATGATTGAGGTTTATAAGTGGAAGACAGGAATAAATAAAGGGGATGTAAATAGTGTGCTGATAATATCTAGCCTAGACAGGACTCGCAGCAATGGTTTTAAGTTGGAAAAATTCAGATTCAGGAGGGATATAGGAAAGTACTGGTTTGGTAATAGAGTTGTGGATGAGTGGAACAAACTCCCAAGTACCGTTATAGAGGCCAGAACGTTGTGTAGCTTTAAAAATAGGTTGGATAAATACATGAGTAGATGTGGGTGGGTGTGAGTTAGACCTGATAGCTTGTGCTAACGGGTCGGTTGCCGTGTTCCTCCCTTGAGTCAATGTGACCTGACCTGACTAGGTTGGGTGCATTGGCTTAAGCCGGTAGGGACTTGGACCTGCCTCGCATGGGCCAGTAGGCCTTCTGCAGTGTTCCTTCGTTCTTATGTTCTTATGTTCTTATGAGGTAGATTTAAGAATGTAGTGTTATTGTGTTCAGCAGAAGTTTGTGGTTACAGGAAAGTGGGAGAGGGAAGAAGAGCAACTGGTGGAATGATGATGTAGAGAGAAAAACGTTAGCATAAGAGATGTGTTTACAAAGTGATATAAAGAGGGAGGAGTACAGGAAGATAAAATGAAAGTGGTGAAGGAATGTAAATAGAGAAAAATGAAAGTGGGTGAGATACTAAGGCGTCGAATTAGGGGGAATATGACTGAGGTGTATAAATGAAAAACGAGAATAAATAACAGGTATGTAAAAAACGTGCGAAAAATATCTAACCAAGACAGGACTCGCAGCAATGGTTTCAAGATGGAAAAATTTAGATTCAGAAAAGATACAGGAAAGCACTGGTTTGGTAACAGAATTGTGGATGAGTGGAACAAACTCACACGTAGCATCACTGATGCTAAAACATTGTGTAGTGATAAAAATAGGTTAGATAAATACATGAATGGGTGTGAGCTGGTCATGCCTCGCATGGACCAGTAGGCCTGCTGCAGTGCTCCTTCTTTCTTATGTTCTTAACATAAGAAAGAAGGAGCAAGTCTCCTACAGGCTTAAGCCAATGCCCCAACCTAGTCAAGTCAGGTCACATTCACTTAAGGAAGGAACACGGCAACTGACCTAGTAGCACAAGCTAATCAGGTCCAACTCACACCCACCCACACCCACTCATGTATTTATCTAACCTATTTTTAAAACTACACAACGTTTTAGCCTCAATAACTGTACTTGGGAGTTTGTCCCACTCATCCACAACTCTATTACCAAACCAGTGCTTTCCTAAATCCTTCCTGAATCTGAATTTTTCCAGCTTAAAACCATTGCTACGAGTCCTGTCTAGGCTAGATATTTTCAGCACGTTATTCACATCCCCTTTATTTATTCCTGTCTTCCATTCATACACCTCTATCATATCCCCCCTAATTCTACGCCTTTCTAGAGTGCAGATTCAGGGCCTCAGTCTATCCTCATAGGGAAGATTTCTGATACATGGGATCAACTTTGTCATCCTCCTTTGTATGTTTTCCAGAGCATTTATATCCATTCTGTAATACGGTGACCAGAACTGAGCAGCATAATCTAAATGAAGCCTAACCAAGGATATACAGAGTTGAAGAACAACCTGAGGACTCCTATGATTTATGCCTTTGTAGTACTTGACCTCACAACCTCCAGCCTTTGCAGTACGACCTCAACCTCCAGCCTTTGTAGTACTTGACCTCACAATCTCCAGTCTATGTAGTACTTGACCTCACAACCTCCAGCCTTTGTAGTACTTGACCTCACAACCTCCAGTCTGTGTAGTACTTGACCTCACAACCTCCAGTCTGCGTAGTACTTGACCTCACAACCTCCAGTCTGCGTAGTACTTGACTTCACAACCTCCAGTCTGCGTAGTACTTGACCTCACAACCTCCAGTCTATGTAGTACTTGACCTCACAACCTCCAGCCTTTGTAGTACTTGACCTCACAATCTCCAGTCTATGTAGTACTTGACCTCACAACCTCCAGTCTATGTAGTACTTGACCTCACAACCTCCAGCCTTTGTAGTACTTGACCTCACAATCTCCAGTCTATGTAGTACTTGACCTCACAACCTCCAGTCTGCGCAGTACTTGACCTCACAACCTCCAGTCTATGTAGTACTTGACCTCACAACCTCCAGTCTATGTAGTACTTGACCTCACAACCTCCAGTCTATGTAGTACTTGACCTCACAACCTCCAGCCTGTGTAGTACTTGACCTCACAACCTCCAGCCTTTGCAGTACGACCTCAACCTCCAGCCTTTGTAGTACTTGACCTCATAACCTCCATTATATGTAGTACTTGACCTCACAACCTCCAGTCTATGTAGCACTTGACCTCACAACCTCCAGTCTGCGTAGTACTTGACCTCACAACCTCCAGTCTAGGTAGTACTTGACCTCACAACCTCCAGTCTGCGTAGTACTTGACCTCACAACCTCCAGTCTGTGTAGTACTTGACCTCACAACCTCCAGTCTGTGTAGTACTTGACCTCACAACCTCCAGTCTGCGTAGTACTTGACCTCACAACCTCCAGTCTGCGTAGTACTTGACCTCACAACCTCCAGCCTGTGTAGTACTTGACCTCACAACCTCCAGCCTTTGCAGTACGACCTCAACCTCCAGCCTTTGTAGTACTTGATCTCACAACCTCCATTTAATGTAGTAATTGACCTCACAATCTCCAGTCTGCGTAGTACTTGACCTCACAACCTCCAGTCTGCGTAGTACTTGACCTCACAACCTCCAGTCTGCGTAGTACTTGACCTCACAACCTCCAGTCTGCGTAGTACTTGACCTCACAACCTCCAGTCTGCGTAGTACTTGACCTCACAACCTCCAGCCTTTGTAGTACTTGACCTCACAATCTCCAGTCTATGTAGTACTTGACCTCACAACCTCCAGTCTGCGTAGTACTTGACCTCACAACCTCCAGTCTATGTAGTACTTGACCTCACAACCTCCAGTCTATGTAGTACTTGACCTCACAACCTCCAGTCTATGTAGTACTTGACCTCACAACCTCCAGCCTTTGTAGTACTTGACCTCACAATCTCCAGTCTATGTAGTACTTGACCTCACAACCTCCAGTCTGCGTAGTACTTGACCTCACAACCTCCAGTCTATGTAGTAATTGACCTCACAACCTCCAGTCTAGGTAGTAATTGACCTCACAATCTCCAGTCTGTGTAGCACTTGACCTCACAACCTCCAGTCTGCGTAGTACTTGACCTCACAACCTCCAGTCTATGTAGTACTTGACCTCACAACCTCCAGTCTGCGTAGTACTTGACCTCACACCCTCCAGTCTAGGTAGTAATTGACCTCACAATCTCCAGTCTGTGTAGCACTTGACCTCACAACCTCCAGTCTGCGTAGTACTTGACCTCACAACCTCCAGTCTGCGTAGTACTTGACCTCACAACCTCCAGTCTATGTAGTACTTGACCTCACAACCTCCAGCCTTTGTAGTACTTGACCTCACAACCTCCAGTCTGCGTAGTACTTGACCTCACAACCTCCAGTCTGCGTAGTACTTGACCTCGCAACTTCCAGTCTATGTAGTACTTGACCTCACAACCTCCATTTTATGTAGTAATTGACCTCACAATCTCCAGTCTATGTAGTACTTGACCTCACAACCTCCATTTTATGTAGTAATTGACCTCACAATCTCCAGTCTATGTAGTACTTGACCTCACAACCTCCATTTAATGTAGTAATTGACCTCACAATCTCCAGTCTGCGTAGTACTTGACCTCACAACCTCCAGTCTGCGTAGTACTTGACCTCACAACCTCCAGTCTGCGTAGTACTTGACCTCACAACCTCCAGTCTGCGTAGTACTTGACCTCACAACCTCCAGTCTGCGTAGTACTTGACCTCACAACCTCCAGCCTTTGTAGTACTTGACCTCACAATCTCCAGTCTATGTAGTACTTGACCTCACAACCTCCAGTCTGCGTAGTACTTGACCTCACAACCTCCAGTCTATGTAGTACTTGACCTCACAATCTCCAGTCTATGTAGTACTTGACCTCACAACCTCCAGTCTATGTAGTACTTGACCTCACAACCTCCAGCCTTTGTAGTACTTGACCTCACAATCTCCAGTCTATGTAGTACTTGACCTCACAACCTCCAGTCTGCGTAGTACTTGACCTCACAACCTCCAGTCTATGTAGTACTTGAGCTCACAACCTCCAGCCTGTGTAGTACTTGACCTCACAACCTCCAGCCTTTGCGGTACGACCTCAACCTCCAGCCTTTGTAGTACTTGACCTCACAATCTCCAGTCTATGTAGTACTTGACCTCACAACCTCCAGTCTGCGTAGTACTTGACCTCACAACCTCCAGTCTATGTAGTACTTGACCTCACAACCTCCAGCCTTTGTAGTACTTGACCTCACAATCTCCAGTCTATGTAGTACTTGACCTCACAACCTCCAGTCTATGTAGTACTTGACCTCACAACCTCCAGTCTATGTAGTACTTGACCTCACAACCTCCAGTCTATGTAGTACTTGACCTCACAACCTCCAGTCTATGTAGTACTTGACCTCACAACCTCCAGTCTGCGTAGTACTTGACCTCACAACCTCCAGTCTATGTAGTACTTGACCTCATAACCTCCATTATATGTAGTACTTGACCTCACAACCTCCAGTCTATGTAGTACTTGACCTCACAACCTCCAGTCTGCGTAGTACTTGACCTCACAACCTCCAGTCTAGGTAGTAATTGACCTCACAATCTCCAGTCTGTGTAGCACTTGACCTCACAACCTCCAGTCTGCGTAGTACTTGACCTCACAACCTCCAGTCTGCGTAGTACTTGACCTCACACCCTCCAGTCTATGTAGTACTTGACCTCACAACCTCCAGCCTTTGTAGTACTTGACCTCACAACCTCCAGTCTGCGTAGTACTTGACCTCACAACCTCCAGTCTGCGTAGTACTTGACCTCGCAACTTCCAGTCTATGTAGTACTTGACCTCACAACCTCCATTTTATGTAGTAATTGACCTCACAATCTCCAGTCTATGTAGTACTTGACCTCACAACCTCCATTTTATGTAGTAATTGACCTCACAATCTCCAGTCTATGTAATACTTGACCTCACAACCTCCAGTCTATGTAGTACTTGACCTCACAACCTCCAGTCTATGTAGTACTTGACCTCACAATCTCCAGTCTATGTAGTACTTGACCTCACAACCTCCAGTCTATGTAGTACTTGACCTCACAACCTCCAGTCTATGTAGTACTTGACCTCACAACCTCCAGTCTATGCAGTACTTGACCTCACAACCTCCAGTCTGTGTAGTACTTGACCTCACAACCTCCAGCCTTTGTAGTACTTGACTTCACAATCTCCAGTCTATGTAGTACTTGACCTCACAACCTCCAGTCTATGTAGTACTTGACCTCACAACCTCCAGCCTTTGTAGTACTTGACCTCACAATCTCCAGTCTATGTAGTACTTGACCTCACAATCTCCAGTCTGCGTAGTACTTGACCTCACAACCTCCAGCCTTTGTAGTACTTGACCTCACAACCTCCAGTCTATGTAGTACTTGACCTCACAACCTCCAGTCTATGTAGTACTTGACCTCACATTATTATTATTATAATCAAGGGGGAAGCGCTAAACCCAGAGGATTATACAGCGCCTGGGGGGGGATGTGGAAGGCATTCAGGCTTAATTTGGGGAACTGGAGCACAGATCCAATTCCCTAAATCAAGAGCCCCTCACCAACATCAAGGAACCTTCCTTGAGGGGACTTGACCTCACAACCTCCAGTCTATGTAGTACTTGACCTCACAACCTCCAGCCTTTGTGGTATAGGAGTCCAAAAGTTAATTTACAGTTTTATTCATCACATAGATTATGGTGCTCAGTTTTGGTCTCCTCACTACAATGGAAATATAAACACAAATGCAGTATAATGTGATCCTTTATTGACTACGTTTCGCCCACACAGTGGGCTTTTTCAAGTCACAAACAGAACTACCTGGGGTGGAAGGAACACGAGTATTTATAGTCAGGTTCAGAATGCTGATGTCAGGTGGAGAATGCTGCATCTGATGATGTACCGAGTGGGGTTATAGAGTCTAAAATCTTGGGTAGCTTGGAAAGGAGATTGGATAAGTTTGTGAGCAGACCTTCTACAGTGTTCTTATGTGGGATAGCGATGAAGAAGCTTCTTGGCAAGTGGTTCAGCTATGTTATAGAAGCCACTATTCTGGTTGAAGTTGTCGGATATAGAAATAAGTGATGACTCCAGGATTCTTCTCCTCACTACAAAATGGACATAAGTTCACTGGAGAAGATACAGAGTAGGATGACATGTAGATGAACGCTTCAGAGAACCGACAAGCTCATAAATTAGACATGTTTCCTCATTAAAGATACCCAAGTGTTGATTCACGAAATCGTAATGACACGATGGCAAACAAACCATACCACGGGCGGGGATAGAGCCCGCGATGGGAGAGTCTCATGTGTCTAATTTATCAAGGATGACAAAGTTGATCCACTATGTAAGGAATCTCCCATATGAAGATAAACTTAGATTTTTGAATCTTCACTTTCTTGAGAGACGTAGAATTAAGGGAGATATGATAAGAACATAAGAAAAGAGGAACACTGCAGTAGGCCTGTTGGCCCATCGAAGTGTATAAGTGGATGATGGGCATAAATAAATGTGATATTAATAAATTACTGAGGATGTCGAATCAAGAACCAGAAATAATGAATTTCAGTTAGATTTAGAAATCACGATAACGTTCCAGACCATGGAGCTGAACTCTTCTCCAGGCTGAGGGACTGACCACCTCAAATGCTATTTCTCCAAATTTGACTGAAGAAGTCTGTGTAAGCAAAACGTTTCAACAATAAAGATAAGCAACTGATACACATGTTTCTCATCAACTTATCGGTATTTTATAGTATTGTCAACACTGATGTACTGAGTTTTGCAGGAGCGACACTAAACCTGATCTCAAGGTCTGCAGGACAGATCAACAACAGAGATGACCCGTTATACTTTTGTTTTTGTCACAGCAGACAAACCTGGCCCAAGACAGGGGTGTGGGAGTTTAAAAACTCTCGAAACCAGTCAAAGGTTTATCACAGGACAAAGAAAGGTGAGGCCACAGGATTCTTCTTGCGAGAGTTGTAGCGTAGCAACTGTAGCCCATTCTTATACAAGAACAATGTAACTGCAAGTACCTAGCTTCAATAACCAACTTTATTAACTCGAGTGTAAATATTGGTAGAATTACCGACAATATGTTAAGTACAAGGACACAAGTGCAACTAATGTGACATTTTATTGTGGCAACGTTTCGCTCTCCAGGAGCTTTGTCAAGCCGTTACAAACAATACATGTCCATGTATTGATAAATTAGACACATGTGTCTAATTTATCAACTTGTCTCTGAACCATTTGTCTATACGTTATGTATTGTTTGTAACAGCTTGACAAACCTCCTGGAGAGCGAAACGTTGCCACAATAAAATGTCACATTAGTTGAACTTGTGTCCTTTTACTTACTCTAGTATACTAGACAAGGGAGGTGCTAGTATACTAGACTAGGGAAGTACTAGTATACTAGGGAGGTGCTAGTATACTATGGGGGTGCTAGTATAACAGACTAGGGATGTACTAGTATACTAGACTAGGGAGGTGCTATACTAGACTATGGAGGTACTAGTATAACACACTAGGGATGTGCTAGTATACCAGACAAGTTGTGCAAGAAAGGTATAAAATACCGACAATATGAAAGTTAAGACACATGTGCAACATCTGGAAATCTTTATTGTAGTAGACGTTTCGCCATCCAGTGGCTTTATCAATACAGATTCTAGGACATAATAGGAAGACAGTAGAACTATATACAAAAGATGAGGTAATCAGTCCCTCGGCCTTGGAGTTAGTGTTCACAGCATCGTGGTGGAGGAGAATCTGGAGCAAAGACAAGAAGACTGGCGGTTTATATAGGCGTCAGTGGATAGGGACGGGCAGCAGACGAGGGCAAAGTCACTGGTAGGCTGCTGCCCGTCCCTATCCACTGACGCCTATATAACCCGCCAGTCTTCTTGTCTTTGCTCCAGATTCTCCTCCACCACGATGCTGTGAACACTAACTCCAAGGCCGAGGGACTGATTACCTCATCTTTTGTATATAGTTCTACTGTCTTCCTATTATGTCCTAGAATCTGTATTGATAAAGCCACTGGATGGCGAAACGTCTACTACAATAAAGATTTCCAGATGTTGCACATGTGTCTTAACTTTCATACCAGACAAGGGAGGTGCTAGTATATTAGACTAGGAAGGTGCTAGTGCACTAGACAAGGTGCTAGTATACTAAACTAGGAATATGCTAGCATATTAAACAAGGAATGTGTTAAAATATCTGTAACAATGTAGGTATCGGCAGCATCGACCGAATTTGATAGAAGCAGACAGTGGAGAGATTCTTAGAAGTTAGAGTGATCCAGGTTTTAGACCTCTCCAACCTTCTTGCCACATCCAACACACGTGCAACGGTTGGGAATCCTTATTCATGAAACGTTTCGCCTACACAAATACAAAGGGAGCAGTAGTAATGAAATAAAGATGATGTAATCAGTCCATCAACCTTGGAGAAAAAGTATTTGAGGTGGTCAGTCCCTCAGCCTGGAGAAGAGTTCAGCACCAGCAAGTGTGTGATGGATGCGACAAACTAGATGTAGGGAAGACTTCTAGAATACTAGAACATCACTTATGTGAGAATCCATGCATGTTACAAAACCACATGTTACAAAACTGGTGTCACATGTTACAAAACTGGTGTCACATGTTACAAAATTGGTGTCACATGTTACAAAATTGGTGTCACATGTTTTAAAACTGGTGTCACATGTTTTAAAACTGGTGTCACATGTTTTAAAACTGGTGTCACGTGTTTCAAAACTGGTGTCACATGTTACAAAACTGGCGTCACATGTTTGAAGACTGGTGTGACCAACCACTTGTGACTCAACACAGCAGTGTGACCAACCACATGATTGCGATGACGGCCTTTTGATGACACGAAAATCCTTAGATATTCAATATACTTTTCATTGTGGTGAGCTATAAGAACATAAGAATGGAGGAACACTGCAGCAGGTTTACTGGCCCATGCAAGGCATGTCCTTCTTAAATCTAAATCCTCTAACAGAAATATTGGTCCGAATTTCAATTACTCCGCTAAGGAAAACTTGGAGAAATAAAAACTCTAGCAGAGTATCAAATAAATTCTAACAACGTAATAGAGCGGAAAACTAATGTGAAGACTTGGGTATTGTAATGTCAGAGGATCTCACTTTTAAAGCTCACAACAATGTCGTTATCCAATCTACTAGGAAAATGATATGATGGATAATGAGAACCTTCAAAACAAAGGATACCAAGTCAATGATTTATCCTCTAAGTCACTTGTTTACTCTAGGCTGGAATACTACAGTACACTAACGGTCCCTTTCAAGGCAGGTGAAATTGCAGACCTTGGGGATGTACAGGGAACTTTTACTGCACGTATAAGTACAGTCAATCACTCCAATTACAGGGAGCGGTTGCAGTCCCTTGACCTCTACTCCTTGTGATGAATGGTTTGAAAAACCGACAAGTTGAAGATTGAGACACTTATGCAGCATATGGGAATCTTTATTCAGGAAACGTTTCGCCACACAGTGGCTTCATCAGTCCAATACAAAGAGGAAGACGTCTTCCTCTTTGTATTGGACTGATGAAGCCACTGTGTGGCGAAACGTTTCCTGAATAAAGATTCCCATATGCTGCATAAGTGTCTCAATCTTCACCTCTACTCCTTGGAACGCAGGCGAGAAAGATACAACGGATCGGATAAAAATGCGCTTGAAAACGTACAAAGATGATCCCGTGTATCAGAATTATATCCTACGAGGACAGACTGAGGACCTTGAATCTGCACTCTCTAGAAAGGCGCAGACATCAACCACACGCCACAGTGACATCAACCACACGTCAGTGAAATCAACCACACGTCAGTGAAATCAACCACACGTCAGTGAAATCAACCACACGCCAGTGCCATCAACCACACGCCAGTGCCATCAACCACACGCCAGTGCCATCAACCACACGCCACAGTGACATCAACCATACGTCAGTGAAATCAGCCACACTCCAGTGCTATCAACCACACGTCACGAGTGCACACATGGTGATATCAACCACACGTCATAGTGACATCAACCACATGCTGTGAGTGACATCAACCGCACGCTGTTGGCAGTGACATCAACTACAGTGTTGACAGTGACATCAACCACATGCTGTGATGACACAGTGACGTCAACCTCAGGATGAACAAATATCGGATCATTTCCTCTGGGAAAAAACTGAGTGCACATGACGGAGCGCACGTGACCGGGTGCACATAACTTGAGAACGCTAGTGCACCCGTGTCACATGACTTACCTAGCATGGGCCAGTAGGCCTGCAGCAGTGCTCTTCCTTATGACTTAAGAACTGAAGAAATCTGCTGTGCAGGCGTGTGTGTGTACTCGCCTAGTTGTACTCACCTAGTTGTGGTTGCAGGGGTCGAGTCATAGCTCCTGGCCCCGCCTCTTCACTGGTCGCTACTGGGTCACTCTCCCTGAACCATAAGCTTTATCATACCTCTGCTTAAAGCTATGTATAGATTCTGCCTCCACTACATCGCTTCCCAAACTATTCCACTTCCTGACTACTCTGTGACTGAAGAAATACTTCCTAACATCCCTGTGATTCATCTGTGTCTTCAACTTCCAACTGTGTCCCTTTGTTGCTGTGTCCCATCTCTGGAACATCCTGTCTTTGTCCACCTTGTCAATTCCTCTCAGTATTTTATGTTATCATGTCCCCCCTATCTCTCCTGTCCACCATTGTCGTCAGGTCGATTTCCCTTAACCTCTCCTCGTAGGACATACCTCTTAGCTCTGGGACTAGTCTTGTTGCAAACCTTTGCACTTTCTCTAGTTTCTTTACATGCCTGGCTAGGTGTGGGTTCCAAACTGGTGCCGCATACTCCAATATGGGCCTAACGTACACAATGTACAGGGTCCTGAACGATTCCTTATTAAGATGTCGGAATGCTGTTCTTAGGTTTGCTAGGCGCCCATATGCTGCAGCAGTTATTTGGTTGATGTGTGTGTGAACAAGTCACGGAAGGTATGGAAAACATTAGCTCAAGGTCTTTCACACACCCGTGCTTCATCAGAAGCTATGCACTGTTGCACAGCAGAGAATTTGCATAAATGGGGAGAAATCAGAGTAGAGAAGCGTCACGAGCGGTGCTCCACAGGGGTCACTGTTGGGCCCCTTGTTCACAATCTACATAAACGACATAGATGAGGGAATAAATAGCGACATAAGCAAGTTTGTCAATAACACCAAAATAGGCTGTCGAATTAATTCTGGCGAGGACATTAGAGCACTCCAGGAAGATTTGAATAGACTGATGAAAATAACCATGCGACATATAAACTAAATAATGTAGATCTTAATATTACTGATTGCGAAAAGGATTTGGGAGTTCTGTTTAGCAGTAATCTAAAACCAAGACAACAGTGCATAAGTGTTCGTAATAAAGCTAACAGAATATTTGGTGTCATATCAAGAAACATAATAGGAGTCCTCAGGTTGTTTTTCAATTCTGTATATATTTGGTTAGGCCTCATTTAGACTATGCTGCTCAGTTCTGGTCACCGTATTACAGATGGATATAAATGCTCTGGAAAACGTACAAAGGAGGATGACAAAGTTGATTCCATGTATCAGAAATCTTCCCTATGAGGATAGACTGAGGGCCCTGAATATGCACTCTCTAGAACATAAGAACATAAGAACATAAGAAAGGAGGAACACTGCAGCAGGCCTGCTGGCCCATACCAGGCAGGTCCTTTAGAATTCATCCCACTAACAAACATTTGACCAACCCAATTTTCAATGCTACCCAAGAAATAAGCTCTGATGTGCAAGTCCCTCTCAAATCCAACCCTTCCCACTCATGTATTTATCCAACCTAAATTTGAAACTACACAAAGTCCTAGCCTCAATAACCCAACTAGGTAGACTGTTCCACTCATCAACTACCCTATTTCCAAACCAATACTTTCCTATGTCCTTTCTAAATCTAAACTTATCTAATTTAAATCCATTACTGCGGGTTCTCTCTTGGAGAGATATCCTCAAGACCTTGTTAATATCCCCTTTATTAATACCTATCTTCCACTTATACACTTCGATCAGGTCTCCCCTCATTCTTCTTCTAACAAGTGAATGTAACTTAAGAGTCTTCAATCTTTCTTCATAAGGAAGATTTCTAATGCTATGTATTAGTTTAGTCATCCTACGCTGAATGTTTTCTAACGAATTTATGTCCATTCTGTAATATGGAGACCAGAATTGAGCTGCATAATCTAGGTGAGGCCTTACTAATGATGTATAAAGCTGCAGTATGACCTCTGGACTTCTGTTGCTTACACTTCTTGATATAAATCCCAGTAATCTATTTGCCTTATTACGTACGCTTAGGCATTGCTGTCTTGGTTTAAGGTTGCTGCTTACCATAACCCCTAAGTCCTTTTCGCAATCTGTATGGCTAAGTTCTACATTATTTAACTTATAAGTGCTAGGGTTATAGACACTCCCGAGCTTCAGAACCTTGCATTTATCCACATTGAACTGCATCTGCCACTTTTCTGACCAAGAGTAGAGTTTGTCTAAATCCTCCTGAAAGGCGTGGAATTAGGGATGATATGATTGAGGTGCATAAATGAAAAACAGGAATATATAATGGGGATGTAAATTGCGGGCTAAAAGTATCTAGCCTAGACAGGACTCGCAGCAATGGCTTTAAGTTGGAAAAAAAAAATCTGATTCAGGAAATATATAGGAAAGGACTGGTTTGGTAATAGAATTGTGGACGAGTGGAACAAACTCCCGAGTACAGTTATAGAGGCTAAAACGTTGTGTAATTTTAAAAATAGGTTAGATACATGAGAGGGTGCGGGTGGGTGTGAGTTAGACCTGACTAGCTTGTGCTGTTAGGTCAGATGCCGTGCTCCATCCTTAAGTGAATGTGACCTGACCTGTCTAGGTTGGGGCATTGGCTTAAGCAGGTAGGAGAATTGGATCTGCCTCGCATGGGCCAGTAGGCCTGCTGCAGTGTTCCTTCCTTCTTATGTTATGTGAGAGCATGTGATGCTGCTGCTGCACAGTCTCGCAGATGATGATGTACTTTACTCAAATTTGGCTAAAACAAAATTACATGGTGAGGTGAATTTTTCCAAGTTACGCTATTTTTAAAATACTGGCATTGAAAAAATGGTACTGGTACTAGGCTACCTAGTAGTCTCCTCACAACACACACTATACTAGGGTACCTTAGTGTCCTCACAACACACCATACTAGGCTACCTAGTAGTCTCCTCACAACACACAAAGCACTGGGCTACCTAGCAGTCTCCTCACAACACCGAGTTGCTAGACTACCTAGTAGTCGCCTCATAACAGTACTAGGCTACCTAGTAGTCTCCTTAACACAGTACTAGGCTACCTAGTAGTCTCCTAACAGTACTTGGCTACCCAGTAGTCTCCTCATAACAGTACTTGGCTACCCAGTAGTCTCCTCATAACAGTACTAGGCTACCAAGTAGTCTCATAACAGTACTAGGCTACCTAGTCTCCTCACAACACAGTATTGAGCTACCTAGAAGTCTCAACACAGTACTAGGTACCTAGCAGTCTCCTCACATCACACACAGTGCTGGGCTACCTAGTAATCTCCTCATAACACAGTACTGGGCTACCTAGTCTCATCACAACACAGTATTGGTACTAGGCTACCTGGTACCAAAACACAATACTGGTACAAGACTACCTGGTACCACAACAATACTGGTACTAGGCTACCTGATACCACAATAGTATTGGTACTCGGCTACCTGGTACACCACTGGTACTACTAGGCCACCTGGTACCACAACAGTATTGGTACAAGGCTACCTGGTACCACAACAGTACTGGTACTCTGCTACCTGGTACCACAACAGTATTGGTGATACTAGGCTACCTAGTAACAAAATATTGGTACTACTAGGTTACCTGGTACAACACAGTATTGTTGCTATTAGGTTACCTGGTACCACAACACAGTACTGGTACTAGGCTGCCTGGCACCACAACTACTGGTACTAAGTTAACTGGTACCACAACAGTACCGGTACTAGGCTTCCTGGTACCACAACAGTACTGGTACTAGACTGTTACAACAGTGTTGGTACTAGGCTACCTGGTACAACAGTACTGGTACTAGGCTACCTGATACCACAACAGTACTGGTACTAGGTTACCTGGTACCACAACAGTATTGGTACAAGGCTACCTGGTACCACAACAGTACTGGTACTCGGCTACCTGGTACCACAACAGTACTGGTACTCGGCTACCTGGTACCACAACAGTATTGGTGATACTAGGCTACCTAGTAACAAAATATTGGTACTACTAGGTTACCTGGTACAACACAGTATTGTTGCTATTAGGCTACCTGGTACCACAACACAGTACTGGTACTAGGCTGCCTGGCACCACAACAGTACTGGTACTAGGTTAACTGGTACCACAACAGTACCGGTACTAGGCTTCCTGGTACCACAACAGTACTGGTACTAGACTGTTACAACAGTGTTGGTACTAGGCTACCTGGTACAACAGTACTGGTACTAGGCTACCTGATACAACAGTACTGGTATTAGGTTACCTGGTACAACACAGTGCAAGTGCTAGGCTACCTGGTACCACAACACAATATTGATACTAGGCTATTTAGTATCACAAAGTACTGGTTCTGGACTACCTGGTACACCACTGGTACTACTATGCTATCTAGTACCACAACAGTATTGGTAATACTAGGCTACCTAGTAACAATACAGTATTGGTACTACTAGGTTACCTGGTACCACAAAGTATTGGTACTATTAGGCAACCTGATACCACAACACTACTGGTACTAGGCTACCTGGCACAACAGTACTGGTACTAGGCTACCTGGTACGACACAGTACTGGTACTAAGCTACCTGGTACCACAATACTGGTATTAGGCTACCTGGTACCACAACACAGTACTGATATTAGGCTATTTAGTACCACAACAGTACTGGTACTGGGCAACCTGGTACAACACCAGTGGTACTACTAGGCTTCCTGGTACCACAACAGTATTGGTACTACGCTACCTGGTACCACAACAGTACTGGTACTAAGCTACCTGGTACCACAACAGTACTGGTACTAAGCTACCTGGTACCACAACAGTACTGGTACTAAGCTACCTGGTACCACAACAGTACTGGTACTAGGCTACCTGGTACCACAACAGTACTGGTACTAGGCTACCTGGTACCACAACAGTACTGGTACTAAGCTACCTGGTGCCACAGCAGTACTGGTACTAGGCTACCTGGTACCACAACAGTAATGGTACTAGGCTACCTGGTACCACAACAGTACTGGTACTAAGCTACCTGGTGCCACAGCAGTACTGGTACTAGGCTACCTGGTACCACAACAGTACTGGTACTAGGCTACCTGGTACCACAACAGTACTGGTACTAAGCTACCTGGTACCACAAGGCAGTACTGGTACTAGGCTACCTGGTACCAAAACAGTATTGGTATTACTAGGGTACCTGGTACAACACACGGTACCACTGGTCTCCACCTCAATATACACAACAAGTCATTCACTCCAGCAGTAAAAACCGCTATTGTTCTAGACACAAAATTGTCAACAGTAAAAAAATCCCACTAAGCTTCGTCAATGACCTTTGGTGGTACAACTGTGTCGATATGACATGTTATTCCAGTCACTTCAGTAATTCACTTCCAGGGCAACTTTGAGGTGCAATTGATGCCTATTTCTCTCGCTAGTGCCAACACTTGGCACCTCCTTCGCTCATCAAGTGCGAGTTATCAATGTCACTTTCGTCTCCACTGTAAATAACGCGTTACAAGATTATACAGGGTAGAAGGGAGGAGCGCACGGGCCGCAGCAACACACCTACACGACGCCACCACGACACTGACGTACTATCACAGTGGCAACCCGCACCTTCACAGTTGTCACTTACTGTTTTTACATCATACAGTTTCCCCCATTTCTAACTTCGTAACCTATAACGAAGTTTGTTTTTTTCCCTTGCGTGATGCACTTGTGAAGAGCTGTGCGTGGTACACTTGTTGTAACAGTGGTGAGGCAGTACTGTCTTGTAACAGTGGTGAGGCAGTACTGTCTTGTAACAGTGGTGAGGCAGTACTGTCTTGTAACTGTGGTGAGGCAGTACTGTCTTGTAACAGTAGTGAGGCAGTACTGTCTTGTAACAGTGGTGAGGCAGTACTGTCTTGTAACTGTGGTGAGGCAGTACTGTCTTGTAACAGTAGTGAGGCAGTACTGTCTTGTAACAGTGGTGAGGCAGTACTGTCTTGTAACAGTGGTGAGGCAGTACTGTCTTGTAACAGTAGTGAGGCAGTACTGTCTTGTAACAGTGGTGAGGCAGTGCTGTCTTGTAACAGTGGTGAGGCAGTACTGTCTTGTAACTGTGGTGAGGCAGTACTGTCTTGTAACAGTAGTGAGGCAGTACTGTCTTGTAACAGTGGTGAGGCAGTACTGTCTTGTAACGGTGGTGAGGCAGTACTGTCTTGTAACAGTAGTGAGGCAATACTGTCTTGTAACAGTGGTGAGGCAGTACTGTCTTGTAACAGTAGTGAGGCAGTACTGTCTTGTAACAGTGGTGAGGCAGTACTGTCTTGTAACAGTGGTGAGGCAGTACTGTCTTGTAACAGTAGTGAGGCAGTACTGTCTTGTAACAGTGGTGAGGCAGTACTGTCTTGTAACAGTGGTGAGGCAGTACTGTCTTGTAACAGTGGTGAGGCAGTACTGTCTTGTAACAGTGGTGAGGCAGTACTGTCTTGTAACAGTGGTGAGGCAATACTGTCTTGTAACAGTGGTGAGGCAGTACTGTCTTGTAACAGTGGTGAAGCAGTACTGTCTTGTAACAGTGGTGAGGCGGTACTGTCTTGTAACAGTGGTGAAGCAGTACTGTCTTGTAACAGTGGTGAGGCAGTAATGTCTTGTAACAGTGGTGAGGCAGTACTCTTGTAACAGTGGTGAAGCAGTACTGTCTTGTAACAGTGGTGAGGCAGTACTGTCTTGTAACAGTGGTGAAGCAGTACTGTCTTGTAACAGTGGTGAGGCAGTAAAGTCTTGTAACAGTGGTGATGTAGTACTGTCTTGTAACTGTGGTGAAGCAGTACTGTCTTGTAACAGTGGTGAGGCAGTACTGTGTTGTAACAGTGGTGAAGCAGTACTGTCTTGTAACAGTGGTGAAGCAGTACTGTCTTGTAACAGTGGTGAAGCAGTACTGTGTTGTAACAGTGGTGAGGCAGTACTGTCTTGTAACAGTGGTGAAGCAGTACTGTGTTGTAACAGTGGTGAGGCAGTACTGTCTTGTAACAGTGGTGAGGCAGTACTGTCTTGTAACAGTGGTGAAGCAGTACTGTGTTGTAACAGTGGTGAGGCAGTACTGTCTTGTAACTGTGCTGAAGCAGTACTGTGTTGTAACAGTGGTGAGGCAGTACTGTCTTGTAACAGTGGTGAAGCAGTACTGTCTTGTAACAGTGGTGAAGCAGTACTCTCTTGTAACAGTGGTGAAGCAGTACTGTCTTGTAACTGTGGTGAGGCAGTACTGTCTTGTAACAGTGGTGAGGCAGTACTGTCTTGTAACAGTGGTGAAGCAGTACTGTCTTGTAACAGTGGTGATGTAGTACTGTCTTGTAACTGTGGTGAGGCAGTACTGTCTTGTAACAGTGGTGAGGCAGTACTGTCTTGTAACAGTGGTGAAGCAGTACTGTCTTGTAACAGTGGTGATGTAGTACTGTCTTGTAACTGTGGTGAAGCAGTACTGTCTTGTAACAGTGGTGAGGCAGTACTGTGTTGTAACAGTGGTGAAGCAGTACTGTCTTGTAACAGTGGTGAAGCAGTACTGTCTTGTAACAGTGGTGAAGCAGTACTGTGTTGTAACAGTGGTGAGGCAGTACTGTCTTGTAACAGTGGTGAAGCAGTACTGTGTTGTAACAGTGGTGAGGCAGTACTGTCTTGTAACAGTGGTGAGGCAGTACTGTCTTGTAACAGTGGTGAAGCAGTACTGTGTTGTAACAGTGGTGAGGCAGTAATGTCTTGTAACAGTGGTGAGGCAGTACTGTCTTGTAACAGTGGTGAAGCAGTACTGTCTTGTAACAGTGGTGAGGCAGTACTGTCTTGTAACAGTGGTGAGGCAGTAAAGTCTTGTAACAGTGGTGATGTAGTACTGTCTTGTAACTGTGGTGAAGCAGTACTGTCTTGTAACAGTGGTGAGGCAGTACTGTGTTGTAACAGTGGTGAAGCAGTACTGTCTTGTAACAGTGGTGAAGCAGTACTGTCTTGTAACAGTGGTGAAGCAGTACTGTGTTGTAACAGTGGTGAGGCAGTACTGTCTTGTAACAGTGGTGAAGCAGTACTGTGTTGTAACAGTGGTGAGGCAGTACTGTCTTGTAACAGTGGTGAGGCAGTACTGTCTTGTAACAGTGGTGAAGCAGTACTGTGTTGTAACAGTGGTGAGGCAGTACTGTCTTGTAACTGTGCTGAAGCAGTACTGTGTTGTAACAGTGGTGAGGCAGTACTGTGTTGTAACAGTGGTGAAGCAGTACTGTCTTGTAACAGTGGTGAAGCAGTACTCTCTTGTAACAGTGGTGAAGCAGTACTGTGTTGTAACAGTGGTGAGGCAGTACTGTCTTGTAACAGTGGTGAGGCAGTAATGTCTTGTAACAGTGGTGAAGCAGTACTGTCTTGTAACAGTGGTGAGGCAGTAATGTCTTGTAACAGTGGTGATGTAGTACTGTCTTGTAACAGTGGTGAGGCAGTACTGTCTTGTAACAGTGGTGATGTAGTACTGTCTTGTAACAGTGGTGAGGCAGTACTGTCTTGTAACAGTGGAGATGTAGTACTGTCTTGTAACTGTGGTGAGGCAGTACTGCCTTGTAACAGTGGTGAGGCAGTACTGTCTTGTAACAGTGGTGATGTAGTACTGTCTTGTAACAGTGGTGAGGCAGTACTGTCTTGTAACAGTGGTGATGTAGTACTGTCTTGTAACAGTGGTGAGGCAGTACTGTCTTGTAACAGTGGTGAGGCAGTACTGTCTTGTAACAGTGGTGATGTAGTACTGTCTTGTAACAGTGGTGAGGCAGTACTGCCTTGTAACAGTGGTGAGGCAGTACTGTCTTGTAACAGTGGTGATGTAGTACTGTCTTGTAACAGTGGTGATGTAGTACTGTCTTGTAACAGTGGTGATGTAGTACTGTCTTGTAACAGTGGTGATGTAGTACTGTCTTGTAACAGTGGTGAGGCAGTACTGTCTTGTAACTGTGGTGAGGCAGTACTGTCTTTTAACAGTGGTGATGTAGTACTGTCTTGTAACAGTGGTGATGTACTGTCTTGTAACAGTGGTGATGTAGTACTGTCTTGTAACAGTGGTGATGTAGTACTGTCTTGTAACAGTGGTGAGGCAGTACTGTCTTGTAACAGTGGTGATGTAGTACTGTCTTGTAACAGTGGTGATGTAGTGCTGTCTTGTAACAGTGGTGATGTAGTACTGTCTTGTAACAGTGGTGAGGCAGTACTGTCTTGTAACAGTGGTGATGTAGTACTGTCTTGTAACAGTGGTGATGTAGTGCTGTCTTGTAACAGTGGTGATGTAGTACTGTCTTGTAACAGTGGTGATGTAGTGCTGTCTTGTAACAGTGGTGATGTAGTACTGTCTTGTAACAGTGGTGATGTAGTACTGTCTTGTAACAGTGGTGATGTACTGTCTTGTAACTGTGGTTAGGGTCCATGTAATTTAAGATATCTTCCCAACATGTTTATTTAGGGTATAGTTCACCTGGTCCCAGTTGATGTTCATGCTGAACATCAAAATGGTATACAATACCGACAGGTTGGTAGGTAAGACACATAGGCAACAGTTAGGCAACTTTATTCCGAAACGTTTCGCCTACACAGTAGGCTTCTTCAGTCGAATACAGAAAGTAGGCAGGAACAGTAGAGATGTGAAGACGATGTAATTTCTTGAAGTCGTAGAAATTGAGGTTGTCAGTCCCTCGGCCTGGAGAAGTTCAGTTCGTCTTCACATCTCTACTGTTCCTGCCTACTTTCTGTATTCGACTGAAGAAGCCTACTGTGTAGGCGAAACGTTTCGGAATAAAGTTGCCTAACTGTTGCCTATGTGTCTTACCTACCAACCTGTCGGTATTGTATACCATTTTGATGTTCAGCATGAACATCAACTGGGACCAGGTAAACTATACCCTAAATAAACATGTTGGGAAGATATCTTAAATTACATGGACCCTAACCAATGCCTTGAAAAGATCAACTTCCTGGTAGCTGAAGTATGTTCAAGGTATATTCCTCTAAGAAAAAAGAAATGTAAACTGGAGAGAGAGAGAGAGAGAGAGAGAGAGAGAGAGAGAGAGAGAGAGAGAGAGAGAGAGAGAGAGAGAGAGAGAGAGAGAGAGAGAGAGAGAGAGAGACGCTCCCTCTACAGGAGAAGACGAAGAATCACTGAGCTCAATAAAGGATCACATTATACTGCTTAAGTGTTTATATTTCTATTGGGTCGGTATTTTATACCATTTATTTCAAACTCCACTAGACTTTGAGAAAGCCATCGACGACATGCCCATGCACTCAGCCCCAGGCCCAGACTCGTGGAACTCGGTGTTCATTAAAAACTGCAAGAAACCCCTTTCACGGGCCCTAAGTATGCTATTGAGAAGGAGCGTAGACACAGGCGAGATTCCACAGTCACTAAAAACAACAGATATAGCCCCACTCCATAAAGGTGGCAGCAAAGCAGTAGCTAAGAACTATAGACCAATAGCTTTAACGTCCCACATCATAAAAATCTTTGAAAGAGTTCTAAGAAGCAGGATAGCAAATCACCTGGAATCCCAGTAACTGCGCAACCCAGGGCAACATGGTTTCAGAGCAGGTCGCTCCTGCCTCTCGCAACTGCTTGACCACTATGATATGGTCTTAGATGCATTGGCAGACAGAATGCGGATGTAGTATACACAGATTTTGCAAAAGCCTTTGATAAGTGCGACCATGGTGTAATAGCACACAAAATGCATGCTAAAGGGATAACTGGCAAAGTAGACAGATTGATCTTCAACTTTCTAACCAATCGCACACAAAGAATAGTGGTAAACAGAGTTAAATCAGATGCTGCCATAGCGAAGGGCTCTGTCCCACAAGGCACAGTACTCGCACTTACCCTGTTCCTCATTCTCATATCAGACATAGACAGAGATGTAAACCATAGCACTATATCATCATTTGCAGACGATACTAGGATCTGCATAAGTGTGTCATCCATTGAGGACACGGCAAAGCTCCAAGAAGATATAAACCAAGTTTTCCAATGGGCAACAGAGAACAATATGATGTTCAATGAAGACAAATTCCAACTACTCCGTTATTGAAAACTGGAGGAAATAATAACTAGGACTGAGTATACTACAAACTCCAATCACACAATAGAGCAGAAAAGTAATGTGAAGGACCTGGGAGTGGTAATGGCCGAAGACCTCACTTTCAAGGACCACAACAATGCCACTGTCACATCTGCGAGGAAACTGATAGGATGGATAATGAGAACATTCAAGACAAGAGATGGTAAGCCAATAATGATCCTTTTTAAATCAGTGGTTCTCTCTAGGCTTAAATACTGCTGTACATTAACATCCCCATTCAAGGCAGGTGAAATTGCAGATCTAGAAAATGTACAGTTCCTTCAAACACCTTAACTATTGGTAACGCCTGGAAGCACTTGACTTGTACTCACCGGAGCGCAGGTTAGAGAGATATATCATTTTCTACACCTGGAAGATTCTGGAGGGACTGGTCCCTAATATGCACACAGCAATCACTCCATACAAAAGCTAAAGACTTAGCAGGCGATGCAACATACCCCCAGTGAAAAGTAGGGGCGTCACTGGTACACTAAGCGAAAACGCAATAAGTGTCCGGGGCCCAAGACTGTTCAACAGCATCCCACCAGCAATAAGGGACATTACCGGTAGACCCCTGGTTGTCTTCAAAAAGGAGCTGGACAGATACCTGAAGTCGATGCCGGATCAGCCGGGCTGTGGTTCGTACGTTGGATTGCGTGCGGCCTCGTTGATTAGGCCCTGATCCACCGGGAGGCCTGGTCGTGGACCGGCCCGCGGGGGCAGTGATCCCCGGAATACCCTCCAGGTAGACTCCAGGTAGTCAATCACCCTTGAAGACGCAGTTTTGAGGTGGTCATTCCCTCAGCCTGGAGAAGATTTTTGTCCCTTTGTTCCATAGTCTGGAACAATGTGAAACTGAAGCAACAGTCTGGAAACTTATATACCGTCAAGAAGTGTGGCACAGCCCACTAGAAGAAGACTGTAATTACTGAGATGGAAGGTCCCACTCAGAGCCATCCATTCTCACTTGAAAAGTTGTACTCGACTGAAGACGCCTACTGTGTAGGCGAAACCTTTCGGAATAGAGATACCTAACTGTTGCACATGTGTCTGACTTACCAACTTGTTGGTATTATATACTGTTTTCATATTCAGTCCGTCAGACACTGCAACACAATGTTATCTTGTTACAGAAAACACCATGGATAACTTTCAAGTTGTGAAGGTCAATCCCAACCAGGAGTGCCAGGACAGTAGTCAGGGTAGTAGCCAGGACTGTAGCCAGGACAGTAGTCAGGGTAGTAGCCAGGACTGTAGCCAGGACAGTAGTCAGGGTAGTAGCCAGGACTGTAGCCAGGACAGTAGTCAGGGTAGTAGCCAGGACTGTAGCCAGGACAGTAGTCAGGGTAGTAGCCAGGACTGTAGCCAGGACAGTAGTCAGGGTAGTAGCCAGGACTGTAGCCAGGACAGTAGTCAGGGTAGCAGCCAGGACTGTAGCCAGGATAGTAGTCAGGGTAGTAGCCAGGACTGTAGCCAGGACAGTAGTCAGGGTAGTAGCCAGGACTGTAGCCAGGACAGTAGTCAGGGTAGTAGCCAGGACTGTAGCCAGGACAGTAGTCAGGGTAGTAGCCAGGACTGTAGCCAGGACAGTAGTCAGGGTAGTAGCCAGGATTGTAGCCAGGACAGTAGTCAGGGTAGTAGCCAGGACTGTAGCCAGGACAGTAGTCAGGGTAGTAGCCAGGACTGTAGCCAGGACAGTAGTCAGGGTAGTAGCCAGGACTGTAGCCAGGACAGTAGTCAGGGTAGTAGCCAGGACTGTAGCCAGGACAGTAGTCAGGGTAGTAGCCAGGACTGTAGCCAGGACAGTAGTCAGGGTAGTAGGCAGGACTGTAGCCAGGACAGTAGTCAGGGTAGTAGCCAGGACTGTAGCCAGGACAGTAGTCAGGGTAGTAGCCAGGACTGTAGCCAGGACAGTAGTCAGGGTAGTAGGCAGGACTGTAGCCAGGACATTAGTCAGGGTAGTAGCCAGGACTGTAGCCAGGACAGTAGTCAGGGTAGTAGCCAGGACTGTAGCCAGGACAGTAGTCAGGGTAGTAGCCAGGATTGTAGCCAGGACAGTAGTCAGGGTAGTAGCCAGGATTGTAGCCAGGACAGTAGTCAGGGTAGTAGCCAGGACTGTAGCCAGGACAGTAGTCAGGGTAGTAGCCAGGACTGTAGCCAGGACAGTAGTCAGGGTAGTAGCCAGGACTGTAGCCAGGACAGTAGTCAGGGTAGTAGCCAGGACTGTAGCCAGGACAGTAGTCAGGGTAGTAGCCAGGACTGTAGCCAGGACAGTAGTCAGGGTAGTAGGCAGGACTGTAGCCAGGACAGTAGTCAGGGTAGTAGCCAGGACTGTAGCCAGGACAGTAGTCAGGGTAGTAGCCAGGACTGTAGCCAGGACAGTAGTCAGGGTAGTAGGCAGGACTGTAGCCAGGACATTAGTCAGGGTAGTAGCCAGGACAGTAGCCAGGACAGTAGTCAGGGTAGTAGCCAGGACTGTAGCCAGGACAGTAGTCAGGGTAGTAGCCAGGACTGTAGCCAGGACAGTAGTCAGGGTAGTAGCCAGGACTGTAGCCAGGACAGTAGTCAGGGTAGTAGCCAGGACTGTAGCCAGGACAGTAGTCAGGGTAGTAGGCAGGACTGTAGCCAGGACAGTAGTCAGGGTAGTAGCCAGGACTGTAGCCAGGACAGTAGTCAGGGTAGTAGCCAGGACTGTAGCCAGGACAGTAGTCAGGGTAGTAGCCAGGACTGTAGCCAGGACAGTAGTCAGGGTAGTAGCCAGGACTGTAGCCAGGACAGTAGTCAGGGTAGTAGCCAGGACTGTAGCCAGGACAGTAGTCAGGGTAGTAGCAAGGACTGTAGCCAGGACAGTAGTCAGGGTAGTAGCCAGGACTGTAGCCAGGACAGTAGTCAGGGTAGTAGCCAGGACTGTAGCCAGGAAAATAGTCAGGGTAGTAGCCAGGACTGTAGCCAGGACAGTAGTCAGGGTAGTAGCCAGGACTGTAGCCAGGACAGTAGTCAGGGTAGTAGCCAGGACTGTAGCCAGGACAGTAGTCAGGGTAGTAGCCAGGACTGTAGCCAGGACAGTAGTCAGGGTAGTAGCCAGGACTGTAGCCAGGACAGTAGTCAGGGTAGTAGCCAGGACTGTAGCCAGGACAGTAGTCAGGGTAGTAGCCAGGACTGTAGCCAGGACAGTAGTCAGGGTAGTAGCCAGGACTGTAGCCAGGACAGTAGTCAGGGTAGTAGCCAGGACTGTAGCCAGGACAGTAGTCAGGGTAGTAGCCAGGACTGTAGCCAGGACAGTAGTCAGGGTAGTAGCCAGGACTGTAGCCAGGACAGTAGTCAGGGTAGTAGCCAGGACTGTAGCCAGGACAGTAGTCAGGGTAGTAGGCAGGACTGTAGCCAGGACAGTAGTCAGGGTAGTAGCCAGGACTGTAGCCAGGACAGTAGTCAGGGTAGTAGCCAGGACTGTAGCCAGGACAGTAGTCAGGGTAGTAGCCAGGACTGTAGCCAGGACAGTAGTCAGGGTAGTAGCCAGGACTGTAGCCAGGACAGTAGTCAGGGTAGTAGCCAGGACTGTAGCCAGGACAGTAGTCAGGGTAGTAGCCAGGACTGTAGCCAGGACAGTAGTCAGGGTAGTAGCCAGGACTGTAGCCAGGACAGTAGTCAGGGTAGTAGCCAGGACTGTAGCCAGGACAGTAGTCAGGGTAGTAGCCAGGACTGTAGCCAGGATAGTAGTCAGGGTAGTAGCCAGGACTGTAGCCAGGACAGTATTCAGGGTAGTAGGCAGGACTGTAGCCAGGACAGTAGTCAGGGTAGTAGGCAGGACTGTAGCCAGGACAGTAGTCAGGGTAGTAGCCAGGACTGTAGCCAGGACAGTAGTCAGGGTAGTAGCCAGGACTGTAGCCAGGACAGTAGTCAGGGTAGTAGCCAGGACTGTAGCCAGGACAGTAGTCAGGGTAGTAGCCAGGACTGTAGCCAGGACAGTAGTCAGGGTAGTAGCCAGGACTGTAGCCAGGACAGTAGTCAGGGTAGTAGCCAGGACTGTAGCCAGGACAGTAGTCAGGGTAGTAGCCAGGACTGTAGCCAGGACAGTAGTCAGGGTAGTAGCCAGGGTAGTAGCCGGGGTAGTAGCCAGGATAGTAGCCAGGGTAGTAGCCAGGGTAGTAGCCAGGATAGTAGCCAAGGTAGTAGCCATGGTAGTAGACAGGATAGTAGCCAAGGTAGTACCCAGGGTAGTAGCCAGGATAGTAGCCAGGGTAGTAGCCAGGGTAGTAGCCAGGATAGTAGCCAAGGTAGTAGCCATGGTAGTAGACAGGATAGTAGCCAAGGTAGTAGCCAGGGTAGTAGCCAAGGTAGTAGCCATGGTAGTACCCATGGTAGTAGCCAGGATAGTAGCCAAGGTAGTAGCCAGGGTAGTAGCCATGGTAGTACCCATGGTAGTAGCCAGGATAGTAGCCAGGATAGTAGCCAGGGTAGTAGCCATGGTAGTAGCCAGGATAGTAGCCAAGGTAGTAACCAGGGTAGTAGCCAGGATAGTAGGCATGGTAGTAGCCTGGATAGTACCAAGGACAGTACCAAGAATAGTACCCTGGATAATATCCAGAATATTACCCTGAATAGTATGGCATAAACCACCTCGTATAGTTTCCAAGAGAGTACCCAGGACAGTACCCTGGATCACATCCTGGATAATACCCAGGATCATACCCTAGATAGTACCTTTGATCATACCCTGGATAGTACCTTGGATAGTACCCAGGATAATGGTCATTAAGTTTAGTTTGTGTAAGCAAATTTGTCTTTGTTTTATAGAACTTAAAATGGATGAAAGAGTCATCAAAGTGAACCATCTCGGCAACACAAACACCTGTATTTATCCCCTTAAAGACGACTCCACAAGTTTTTTATATTAATATAACTACAAACACACACACACACACACTCTCTCACACACACACAGACACACACACACTCTCTCTCACACACACACACACACACACACACACACACACACACACACACACACACACACACACAAACACACACTCACACACACACTCTCACACACACACACTCTCACACACACACACACACACACTCTCTCTCTCTCTCACACACACACATACACACACACACACATATATGCTGTATATATACAAACTCTCACATTTCATATATGCATACACATATATACTAACGTATTTATATATACATGTCGTGCCAAATAGGTAAAACTTGCGATTTTAGCTTAAACAGCAACGCTCTTCTTGCCAAATAAGGCAAGCGAAAATTTGTGTATGCAATAATTTTGCAAAAATCATTCTGAGCCTAACGAAAAAAATATATTTCACTGTCTTTGTTTATTAAATTATTGTCAACTTATCTAAAATATATTTAGTTTAATTAAGCTAAATTAAATTGCGCTTTTTATAATAAGGTCAGGTAACTTTTCTAAGGTTCTTTTGGTACAAAATTATTAATTTTTACATTAACATAAATGAAAAATTATATCTTTAAACGTATAAGAGAAAATGTTAAAAAAGACTTAATTTTAAATTTCTTGCTAATTGACCAGTTTGTTTGTGTGTGTGTGTGTGTGTGTGTGTGTGTGTGTGTGTGTGTGTGTGTGTGTGTGTGTGTGTGTGTGTGTGTGTGTGTGTGTGTGTGTGTGTGTGTGTACCGCCTTGGGCACTACACACGCACCTGTTTCTCTCATGTTTACTCAACTGACATCAATTGTCGTCAATTGACCTGAATTCGAGCTGAGTGGTCCGTCTTCTCCCACGTGTTTTCTTAAGAACATAAGAACATAAGAACGAAGGAACACTGCAGAAGGCCTACTGGCCCATGCGAGGCAGGTCCAAGTCCCTACCGGCTTAAGCCAATGCACCCAACCTAGTCAGGTCAGGTCACATTGAGTTAAGGGAGGAACACGGCAACCGACCTGTTAGCACAAGCTATCAGGTCTAACTCACACCCACCCACATCTACTCATGTATTTATCCAACCTATTTTTAAAGCTACACAACGTTCTGGCCTCTATAACGGTACTTGGGAGTTTGTTCCACTCATCCACAACTCTATTACCAAACCAGTACTTTCCTATATCCCTCCTGAATCTGAATTTTTCCAACTTAAAACCATTGCTGCGAGTCCTGTCTAGGCTAGATATTTTCAGCACACTATTTACATCCCCTTTATTTATTCCTGTCTTCCACTTATAAACCTCAATCATATCCCCCCTAATTCTACGTCTTTCTAGAGAGTGCAGTTTCAGGGCCCTTAGTCTATCCTCATAGGGAAGGTTTCTGATACATGGGATCATCTTTGTCATCCTCCTTTGTACATTTTCCAGAGAATTTATATCCATTCTGTAATACGGTGACCAAAACTGTGCAGCATAATCTAAATGAGGCCTAACCAAGGATGTATAGAGTTGAAGAACAACCTGAGGACTCCTATTATTTATGCTTCTTGATATGAAGCCAAGGATTCTATTAGCTTTATTGCGAACACTTATGCACTGTTGTCTTGGTTTCAGATTACTGCTAACCAGAACTCCTAAATCTTTTTCGCAATCCGTAATATTAAGATCTACATTATTTAGTTTATATGTGGCATGGTTATTGTCCTGTCCAACATTTAGAACTTTGCATTTGTCTATATTAAACTGCATCTGCCACTTCTCCGACCACTGCATCAGTCTATTCAAATCTTCCTGGAGTGCTCGAATGTCCTCGTCAGAATGAATTCGACGGCCTATTTTGGTGTCATCGGCAAACTTGCCGATGTCGCTCTTTATGCCCTCATCTATGTCGTTTATGTAGATTGTGAACAGCAGGGGGCCCAACACTGACCCCTGTGGAACACCGCTCGTGACGCTTCCCCACTCTGATTTCTCCCCATTTATGCAAACTCTCTGCTGCCTATTTGTCAACCATGCCTCTATCCAGGAAAAAATTTCTCCTCCTATTCCTTAGTGAAAAAAGTTAATAAATTCGTAAGGCAGGAACGTCCCTTTGTAAAACCATGCTGAGATTCGTTGATTAATTTATGCTTTTCAAGGTGGCTACGAACTGCCTCGGCAATTATTGATTCCATAAATTTTCCCACTATGGAGGTTAGGCTTATTGGTCTATAGTTCGAAGCTAAGGACCTGTCACCTGTTTTGAAAATAGGTATCACATTTGCCATTTTCCACTTATCTGGCACCATGCCAGTTTGTAGTGATATGTTGAAAAGATTAGCCAAAGGTGTGCTAAGCTCCTCTTTACATTCCTTTAGAACCCTTGCATACAGTTCATCAGGGCCTGGGGATTTGTTAGGTTTTAATTTATCTATTTGCCTAAGGACCATGTCACTTGTGACCCTAATCGTGCACAGTTTATTATCGTCCTGTTCTACATAATTTATCATTACTGGAATATCGCTGGTATCCTCCTGTGTAAAAACTGAGAGGAAGTATGTGTTAAAAATTCTACACATTTCCTTATCACTGTCAGTGAGCTGACCCGAGGAACTTTTGAGTGGGCCTATCTTGTCCCTGATCTTACTTCTGTATACCTGAAAGAATCCTTTTGGGTTAGTCTTCGATTCTCTTGCAACTTTAACCTCATAATCTCTTTTTGCTTTTCTAATTCCCTTTTTTATTTCTCTCTTTAACTGAATATATCGATTTCTTAATTGCCCCTCTCCTCTTTTGATTTGCCTATATATGCCTCTCTTTTGACCAATCAGATATTTTAATCTATTGTTCATCCATTTAGGATCATTTTTGTTTGATCTGATTTCCCTATTTGGAACATAATTTGACTGAGCAGCTAGAACTATGCCCTGGAAAGCATCATATCGGCAACCATCACCACCTACCTGACCCCTAGTCAGGTCATTCCAGTTCAGCCCACCTAAGTAATTTTTCAGTCCTATGAAATCAGCCAAGCGAAAGTCAGGGACGGAGACTTGATTGCCATTATTAGGGGAATTCCATGATATGTTAAAACTGAGTGATTTGTGATCACTCTCCCCAAGCTCATCATTAACCTCAAGATTATTAATTAGTGTTTCCCTACTGGCAAGAACCAAGTCAAGGAGGTTATTTCCCCTAGTTGGCTCTGTCACAAACTGTTTTAAAAAACAATCCTGGATCGTATCAAGAAAGTCACCCGACTCTAAATTTCCTGTCAAATTGCTCCAGTCAATCTGTCTATAGTTGAAATCTCCCATTAGCACAACATTTTCGTATGTAGATGCCTTACGAATTTCGTCCCATAGAAGTTTACTGCACTCCCTATCAAGATTTGGGGCCCTGTAAATCACACCCAAAATTAGTTTTTCTCGGCCCTCGAGAAGCTGTAACCAAACAGATTCAGTGGCTGACGCTTCTAATTTAATATCTTGTCTAACACAACAATTTAAATTGTCTCTGACATACATCGCTACTCCACCACCTTTCCTGTTGACCCTGTCAGTGTGGAATAATTTATAGCCTTGTATGTGACATTCAGAGGGCATCTCTCTATCTTTCAGATTGAGCCAGGTCTCTGTTATAGCAATAATATCTATGTTTCCTGCACTTGCAATTAACCTTAGCTCATCTATCTTATTTCTAACACTCCTGCTATTAGTATAGTAAACCTTAAGGGAGCTAGTCCCTTGCTGCCCTCTGCTGTCCCCCTTTGTTTGCTGACCTGTTCTATTGTCTTTATTTATAACTTCATGCTGAATGCCTTTTATACATTTACTGTTTCCAACCCTAGTGTTGCAACCTGCTTGTTTCCCACACACACCCATACCTCTATCTTCCATCAGTTTAAAATCATAGGCATTTCACCAATGGCCTTCTCAATCGAGTCTGCAAGTGCTACCACCCCTGCCCCAGAGAGATGAACCCCATCCCTTGCATACATATCATGTTTGCCATAAAAGTTGTTCCAGTGGTCAATGAATGGGATTGCAAGTTCCTTGCAGTATCTGTCTAGCCAGCAATTTACACCAATTGCCCTAGACAACCATTCATTTCCTACTCCCCTTCTAGGCAAGATGCTACATATGATTGGGATCCCTCCCTTAGACTTAATGAAATCTATAGCTGACCTGTACTTATCTAGCAGCTCTTCTCTCCTACCCTTCCCAATATCATTTCCACCAGCACTGAGACAGATAATGGGCTTGTTCCCATTACCTGACATGATATTATCCAGTCTGTTGACAATGTCCCCAACACCAGCTCCAGGGAAGCACACTCTATCTCTCATCTTCTTATTCCTATTACAAAAAGCACGGTCAACATATCTTACCTGAGAGTCACCAACCACAAGAATGCGCTTACCTTCATTAGCAGGGGCAGTAGTACCCTTACCTTCACTGGCCACTGAAGTACATTCATCCTGGAGAACAGAGAAGCGATTTCCTACCTTCAGATCTTCACTCTTAACTTTCCTTACTCTGATGCGCCTCCCATTACTGTGAACAACTCGCCACTTGTAGCAGGTGCTGGGCTGCACCTCACTGCTGGTAGCCGTTGCTACCTCCCCACCTACAGCCTCCTCACAGTGAGAGACAGACTGCACCTCACTGCTAGAAGCCTCATTCCCCACATCTCCAACCACCTCACACTCTCTCCCAGGCCCATTGAGGTGGACCTTCAGCCTCCTAATCTCCTCCTGGAGAAGCAAGACCTCCTCCTTCAACTCTCCAACCTCAGTTTTTAAAACACTGCAGAAGCAAGCCATGCTTTGTAACCGTCCACGCTAATCCCCAAAGCAGCTCTTGACACATTTTAATACATAGTGTTTTGACTCATCAAGATTATTACTAGTAATATTTCTCTTATGTTGAAAAAATGGTACAAAATACTGACAAGTTGAAGATTAAGACACACGTACAACAGTTGGGTGTCTTTATTGATGAAACCTTTCGCCTACATAGTAGGCTTCTTCAGTCACGTAAAGAGGCAGCAGGTGTAGTAATGAAATAAAGATAATATAATCAGCCCATCAGCCTTGGAGAAATAGTATTTGAGGTGGTCAGTCTCTCAGCCTGGAGGAGAGTTCAGTTCCAGACTATGAAGCTGAACTCTTCTCCAGGCTGAGGGACTGACCGTCTCAAATCTACGTCTTCAAGGGCGATGGACTGATGGCATCGTGTCCACATCTCTACTCCTGCTAACTCTTCTGTATTCGACTGAAGAAGCCTGTGTGAGCAAAACGTTTCGGAATAAAGATACCTAACTTTTTTTTAAAACCGGGTTTGACAAGGTTAGGTTAAGGATCCCTAACTTTATTAACAAGCTACTGACAAGTTAAGTATTACACACCTGTCTTGTCATTACTACGAGTCAAAATACAGATACAGTGTACACAGACCTTTGCAAAATACTTAGACATGTACGATCATAGTGTAATAGCACAAAATGCGAGCAAGCGAAATAACTGTAAAAGTGGGCAGATGGATATTCAACTTCCTGACAAACAAAACCCAGAGTGAAATAGAGAAGCAAGTAGAATGATAGTCTGGCAGAGTGGAAAGTTGTCTTATTGAAGGCAGAGGACTTGTAACCTTGATAACATTCTCCACAGGACTCAAGAAATCGTAATGACACGATTGCATGTTGACGGCAGTGAAGGGACTTGAGCTAGAGTTCGTCACGGCCACGCTAGCTGGAGATTCGTCTGTAAAAACTTGCATTTGTGGTCACAGAGGTGCCTGTGCTAACTTTCCTATGGTGTAGAAATATACCTAGTTGGATGAATCTTATTGTGGCTAGCTGGTCTAGTGGCTAACGCGACGGGCTGGAGTTTTGAGACTCTATGACCGCGGGTTCAATCCCGGCCGGGGTATGGTTTATTCTCCACAGCTCTGCGTCGTCTTCACCTCTAACACTATCTGAAATACCACTGATTCTTGGTGTCACTAGTGATCTCTGCGTTCTTCCAGGGATGAACCTTCTTCTTCTCTATGAAGCTGTGTGACGGTTTGTTCTATGAAGCTGCATTAAGCTTCTTGTTCTCTATGAAGCTGTATGAACTTTCGGAATAAAGCTACCTAAGTGTCGCACATGTGTCTTACTTATCAAGGCTTGCAGGTCGCTGGCAGCAACAGGTTGGTTGACCAGGGAGTCAGCATTGAAGTCTAGCTCCAGGCCAGAATTTCAGGATGAACCTGTCATAGAATCAGTCCCAGGACTCAGGCTGGATGGAAGGTCACAGGCAAAACTTACCTGTTTACACAGCCAAGTTGATACTGTGTGAACAGACCAGCGGACGGAGACTCGAACCGTGGTCCTGGAGTGTATCAAGTTCAACACTGTGCCACGAAGCTTACAAGAGGAAGACTTTGTAGTCAACATCTCTGACTTGTATAATTCAGCGGCAAGTTGAAAAATTAGACATATGTGCAACAACACTTAAGGTAATCAGTCCTACAGGAACTGATTACCTCAAGTGTTGAAGTGTCTATCAAATAATTCATAAACTGAAGATAAGTCGTTCATTACAACTCATCGTGGATGAGTGAGAGTGAGCAGCAGCAGCCATATAGTCAACACCTGACTCACTCTACACACTACCCTCAATATCTAATACACTATCTTAATATTTGTTCAGGTGAGTAATGTTATAGCCAAGACAGTTGTGTTAGTCTGGACACTGCTGCTCCACACACACTATGTACTGCTCGGCCAAACATCAAAAAAACTGTACTATTCCGATATATCCCCGAAATTACAGCAAATAAGCAGTCTGAAGTATTTTTTGCTACTATGTAAGTCAACAAACTGAACTCTGACTGCTAGGGGAGGATCAGAGGTGTGAGGTGACTTGTTCATATGTCTTGTGCAACCCGGAGATCAAACCCGGATCCTTGCAATTGTGAGCCGAATGTCAATGTTGTTGAGGCCAGATATGGAGTGCAGACGCTTGGCAATTGCACGGCGTACAGAGGCCAGTTAGTGACCCCTGCCAGAGGTTAGTGACCACTGCCAGAGGTTAATGACCACTGCCAGAGGTTAGTGACCACTGCCAGAGGTTAGTGACCACTGCCAGAAGTTAGTGACCTCTGCCAGAAGTTAGTGACCACTACCAGAGGTTAGTTAAAGACACCCGTCAAAGGTTAGTGACCTCTGCCAGAGGTTAGTGACTACTACCAGAGGTTAGTGATCCCTGCTAAAGGTTAGTGACCACTACCAGAGGTTAGTGATCCCTGCCAAAGGTTAGTGACCACTACCAGAGGTTAGTGATCCCTGCCAAAGGTTAGTGACCACTACCAGAGGTTAGTGATCCCTGCCAAAGGTTAGTGACCACTACCAGAGGTTAGTGATCCCTGCCAAAGGTTAGTGACCACTACCAGAGGTTAGTTAGTGACACCTGACAGAGGTTAATGACCACTACCAGAGGTTAGTTAGTGACACCTGACAGAGGTTAATGCCCACTACCAGAGGTTAGTTAGTGACACCTGACAGAGGTTAATGACCACTACCAGAGGTTAGTGACACCTGACAGAGGTTAATGACCACTACCAGAGGTTAGTTAGTGACACCTGACAGAGGTTAATGACCACTACCAAAGGTTAGTTAGTGACACCTGACAGAGGTTAATTATGAGCTTATTTTGGTATTCTGGTAGCGGGGAGTTAATGATACGTCTTCGGAGGCTTCTTTGTTTATTGTTAAGTCGTTGTGGGTACACAGGCTTGTGTGTTGTGCCCATGGCCCGGGAGGGCCATGCCCACGAGAGAGAGCTGGGAGGCCTTGTGTGTTGATGCCAGGCCGCTGTGTGAGTGAGGGTGAGGCAAGTCTGGGCATACTGAAGTGGCAAGGCCTAGGTGGCAGCACCAGCATAGCGCGAAATATGAACTAAGCTGGCAGACAGCATGGGCTGTCTGTGCAGACAGTACAGGCTGTCTACATACGCTCGGCCACCTACCGCGCGTCGTCCCGACGCGACAATACTGGTAGTAAAAGAAACTCTGTCTCTCTCTCGTAGGAACAGGGCACAGAACACAAAATAAAAACATATATATACATATGGACATGGAAAAAAAAATTCCTACAGGGAGGGAAGAAAAAAAACATGTGGGGTGTGCTAAACATCGTGGTCATAGGCAATGAGCGTCGAAGGGCATCACTGCACGCCTTCCTGCATCTGGACAGATACTGCAACACAGGAGACATCGCTGCGGCTGAGCTGTGACGTAACAGGTTACGGTCTCCTCTGGAACGGTGAAGCAGACATCGTAGGAGTCGCTGCAGGTTTTCACTCAACCTGGGGCACGACATGCTGGTGCCCTCGAGTGAGGCGTCGACAAAACTCGGCAACTGGGCAGGACTTCTGGCAAGCGACTCAGGAGGACACTTCTCGACTGGTACTGTCGCTGGGCTGTCACTGCCGGCGAGCGTGGAGCGAGTTGTGGAGCGAGCCGTGGCGAAACATCTGGGAGTCGTAACATCATACACCAGACTGCAGTGAGCAAGCTAGCAGTCAAAGTGACATCATCTTTGTGCAGGCTGCTCACTGAAGCTTGTGACACGAGGCTGACACATCGCCTGCCGACAGGCCTGGCTGCGGCTTGACGAGTATCATCTCTCGACAGTTGGAGTTATAGCAGAGGTTAGCCTAAGCGTCCCCAGACTTGTTTCTCTACATATAACTGCACTCTGACGGTCTGGAGGTGAAGTGAAACAAATCTCGATGGGAATCGTAGCAGGTACGATTCTGCAGAACATCACGAGCGACGAGCATAAAAGCTTTCTGTACAAGAGGGCTCGTACGCTCAGGGCTGAGTAATCAGCTGTCAAACACACTGGTCACACGGGTGACTTAGCACAGTGGTGCCACTCAGGTCTGGCTCAGACCTCACTGGACACACGGAAACTTTAAAAACACACCGCTGTACATACGGTACACTAACATGTGAGAACACTGACTGAGAGGAATTAATTAACACACGACATATATTTTCTCTCAATCTTTCTCAAGGCCCGGTGGCCTGGTGGCTAAAGCTCCCGCTTCACGCACGGAGGGCCCGGGTTCGATTCCCGGCGGGTGGAAACATTTCGACACGTTTCCTTACACCTGTTGTCCTGTTCACCTAGCAGCAAATAGGTACCTGGGTGTTAGTCGACTGGTGTGGGTCGCATCCTGGGGGACAAGATTAAGGACCCCAATGGAAATAAGTTAGACAGTCCTCGATGACGCACTGACTTTCTTGGGTTATCCTGGGTGGCTAATCCTCCGGGGTTAAAAATCCGAACGAAATCTTATCTTATCTTATCTTCTCCACAATACTAAAATAATTACTAGAACACTCGATGGTGACATCATGTGATGTCAGGCGTGATGTCGCGAGGTGACGTCAGCAGCACTGTGACGTCAGCAGACATCTCGAGGTGACGTCAGCAGACATCTCGAGGTGACGTCAGGCAGACATCGTGAGGTGACGTCAGCAGACATCTCGAGGTGACGTCATGAAGTCGGGCAGCATCGTGGGTGACGTCAATGTGATGCGGGCAGCAGACCACAGCATGTGGCCTTGGGACATCTGGTAACTCACGTGGCTGGTAGATCCACGTGACATCGGCCACACCCAACGTGGTGTCGTGATCTACGTGGCATGCTGATCCACGCAGCTTCGAGTGGCCTCGGGCACTCGGATACACAGCACTGGCGACGAATTCACACGAAAAACAGCAGAGAACACAGCAGAGGGAGTGAGCAGTGGTGAGTGGTGTATGGTAGTGTGGTGGCAAGGAGCGTGGGTGAGTGTATGGCGGGGCGAGCATCTAGCCATTCCTCCTCCTCCTCCACCCACAAACACGTGGAGAAGCTCACACTGGACGCAGAAATCACCACAAAACTCACCTCTGGCTTGCTGAAACAGCTGTGCTGAGCTGAACAACAACAACAGCATACAAGTGACGCTGAACACGTGACTTGGGAAACAACGTGGGACACTGTAGCGTGGAGTCACTGGGACGCCACGTACAATTCTCGAAGAAATTCGGCAAATTTCGGCTGGATCCTGCTTGTACCTGTGTCTGGGTGCTCAAACGTGCAGACACGACATCAGGATAACTCGTTGAGAGACGGATGCTTCTTGTGTAGGGTGATGAAGTGAAGATGACTTCATACCTCTTCCTCCCTCCACCATTTATAACGGAGCTTGTTTTGGTAGGTGCTGTACGCGGTGGTTATATGATATACGTAAAAAAAAAGTTAGTTAGTTAGTGACACCTGACAGAGGTCAGTTAATGAGGCATTATCCCACCTAGGAATCAAGTCTGTTCTTTCAAAAGTTAACAGAAACAGCTCAAGGTGCTGTAGGAGTGCATCAGACGCTCAAGTCCATGAGGTTACCTGGAGGATCAACGCCCCCGCGGCCCGGTCCATGACCAGGCCTCCCGATGGATCAGGGCTTGATCAACTAGGTTGTTACTGCTGGCCGCACGCAGTCCAACGTACGAGCCACAGCCCGGCTGATCCGGCACTGACTTGAGGTATCTGTCCAGCTTTCTCTTGAAGGCAGCCAGGGGCTTATTGGCAATTCCCCTAATGCTTGATGGGAGGCTGTTGAACAGTCTTGGGCCCCGGACACTTACAGTGTTTTCCCTTAGTGTACCAATGGCGCCCCTACTTTTTATTGGGGGCATTTTGCATCGCCTGCCCAGTCTTTTACTTTCGTAGGGAGTGATTTCTGTGTGCAGATTTGGGACCATTCCTTCCAAGATTTTCCAAGTGTAGATTATGATATCTCTCTCTCTCCTGCGTTCCAACGATTACAAGTCAAGTGCTTCCAAGCGTTCCCAGTAGTTAAGATGAGACTTTACTGTCAACATGTGTCTAGAGACTGAGATGACGGAATAATACTTTTACCACTGTTTGATATTAGAGAAAGTGAACAAGAAAGGCTAAACTATTTCCCGACATCACGTATATAAACACTAAGTTGAGACCGGGTCTCCGTAACCAGCTATTTTCCATTTGTGTCCATCACATCAGTGGTGGTTATAATGTTATGTCTGACACTGAGAATTTATACCAACATATAATATATATATATATATATATATATATATATATATATCTATATATAACGGGGGAGGGGGGTTTGAATGATAGCTGTAGGCCTTTCGTGTTGCAATCAACACACCAGGAGCATGCAGTGTTGCAGAAAAGAGGCGGCGGTCGAAGCAGATATGATCACAGAAAGCACCTTTGTTCTCTCAATATCAGTTGTGTATTTTGGTGGTAAGGAGTTGGAGGAGAGTATGGAGTAGTGTGTTAGTGTGTCACACTAGTGCCCCTGTCACTCCAACACTACTACACATTTCATACCATCAGCAGTGTATTACAGCGGAGTGTTGTGAGTGTACAGGTATCATGCACCATGGAGTGCTAGCCACCAGTGTAGTCATCAACACTGTGACCTCAGAACACCTTCACTGCAGACTCCTATAAGGAAATACACCCACACTGTGCTGGGTAGACGCTGTGTCACTGTATACAGCAGTACGACTTCTACACTGACGGTGACAGTTATAATACAGTGTTGTGGTACATGGCACATCGTCATGTCTGACTATTATATATTATTACAAGAG
Organism: Cherax quadricarinatus; assembly: GCF_038502225.1. Lineage (NCBI taxonomy): Eukaryota > Metazoa > Arthropoda > Malacostraca > Decapoda > Parastacidae > Cherax > Cherax quadricarinatus. The sequence continues at coordinate 28,365,855 of NC_091348.1, forward strand.
TTAAACCTTCGTAAACTACGGTACGGGTGGGGATGGAACTCGCGGCCAGTGAGTCGTAAAACTCCCGGCCAGCTGGCTACAATAAGATTCATCCAACTATATATTTTATACACCATAGTGAGGTTAGCATTTGTGGTCACAGTGGTGGCCCATACTAACCTCTCTATGGTGCATAAATATATCTAGTTGGATGAGTCATATTGTAGCCAGCTGGCCCAGTGGTTTACGCGCTGGGAGTGTTACGACTCACTCGCCGCGAGTTCAATCCCCACCCATACCCTCGTTTGTTTGCAATCGTGTCATTACGAAACCTTCATAATAAGCAATAGATCACACCTGGTACAAGAGTTTGTTGTGCGGGTCGTCAGGTGTAACACTTCCAGAAACACTCATGCAATCAGTATATATGTTCATATTTTATCTATTATATTGCTAATGTAATTTTAGTTAATAGCTAAAGTGAAAATATCCTGCCTGATAGTAGAGGAGAATGTAACACAAACTACAACACATGTCCAACATCTGGGTACCTTTATTTGTAGGCATGTTGCCATCCAGTGGCTTTATCAATACAAGGACATAATGTGAAGACTGTAGAACTATATACAAAAGATGAGGTGATCAGTCCTTCAGATGAGGGACTGATTACCTCAAACTTCTTCTGATCTTCACCATTTTTCTTTGTATGGACTGATGAAGCCACTGTGTGGCGATACGTTCCTCAATAAAGATACCTAAGAGTTGCACGTGAGTTTAACAACTTAAGGGTTCTCTGAGCCATTTATCCAGGTTCCTCCTTGCTTGCCTCACACTGTGCTGCTCGATGTTGCTTCCTGCAGTTTACTGTTAAAATGGTTGTTTGACTGTTCCAGCAAGCTGTTCCTATTCCCTCTCTGTTGGTTAGAAGTTAATTTTTATAGTAACCTGTAGTTACATCAGTTAAGTTCTAAGCTGAGTCTTACCAAACATACCACACACACACACACACACACACATACAGACACACACACACACACACACACACAACCACACACACACACACACACACACACACACACACACACACACACACACACACACACACACACAACCACACACACACACACACACACACACACACACACACACACACACACACACACACACACACACAACCACACACACACACACACACACACACACACACACACACACACACACACATACAGGAGGGTCAGGGGATACATGATAACGACACATAAAATACTGCGTAGAATAAACAAAGTGGACAAAGACGGGATGTTCCAGAGATGGGACACAGAAACAAGAGGTCACAATTGGAAGCTGAAGACCCAGATGTGTAAAAAGGGATGTTAGGAAGTATTTCTTCAGTCACAGAGTTTTCAGGCCGTGGAATAGTCTAGAAAGTGACGTAGTGGAGGCGGGAACCATACATAGTTTTAAGACGAGGTTCGATAAAGCTCATGGAGCAGGGAGAGAGAGGACCCAGTAGCAACCGGTGAAGAGGCGGGGCCAGGAGTTAAGAATCGACCCCTGCAACCACAAATAGGTGAGTACACACACATACACATACACATACACATACACACACACACACACACACACACACACACACACACACACACACACACACACACACACTAGCTAGAGTGGCCAGAAGAGCTCATGCATGCAGGGCAAAGCTCCTGATCATGGGTGACTTTAACCACAAGGAGATCGATTGGGAGAACTTGGACCCGCATGGGGGCCAAGATACATGGAGGGCTAAGATGATGGAGGTGGTACTGGAAAACTTCATGTACCAACACGTAAGGGACACTACAAGAGAGAGAGAGGAGAGGATGAACCAGCAAGGCTAGATTTAGTATTCACCTTGAGTAGTGCAGATATCGAGGACATCACATATGAAAGACCCCTTGGGGCCAGTGACCATGTGGTTTTAAGCTTCGAATACACAGTAGAGCTACAAGTGGAGGGAGAAGCAGGAAGGCCAGGACGAATGAAGCCAAACTACAAGAAAGGGGACTACACAGGAATGAGGAACTTCCTGAACGGGGTTCAGTGGGACAGAGAACTGGCAGGGAAGCCAGTTAATGAGATGATGGAATATGTAGCAACAAAATGCAAGGAGGCTGAGATGTTTGTACCCAAGGGTAACAGGAATAATGAAAAAGCCAGGATGAGCCCATGGTTTACCCAAAGGTGCAGGGAGGCAAAAACCAAATGTGCTAGGGAATGGAAGAAATATAGAAGGCAAAGGACCCAGGAGAATAAGGAGAGCAGTCGTAGAGCCAGAAACGAATATGCACAGATAAGAAGGGAGGCCTGAAGACAATATGAAAATGACATAGCAGCGAAAGCCAAATCTGACCCGAAACTGTTGTACAGCCACATCAGGAGGAAAACAACAGTCAAGGACCAGGTAATCAGGCTAAGGAAGGAAGGAAGGAGGAGAGACAACAAGAAATGACCGTGACGTATGTGAGGAACTCAACAAGAGATTCAAAGAAGTGTTCACAGAGGAGACAGAAGGGGCTCCAGAAAGACGGAGAGGTGGGGCACACCACCATGTGCTGGACACAGTGCACACAACCGAGGAAGAAGTGAAGAGGCTTCTGAGTGAGCTAGATACCTCAAAGGCAATGGGGCCAGATAACATCTCCCCATGGGTATTGAGAGAGGGAGCCGAGGCGCTATGTGTACCCCTAACAACAATATTCAATACATCTATCGAAACAGGGAGATTGCCTGAGGCATGGAAGACAGCAAATGTATCCCAATCTTTAAAAAAGGAGACAGACATTAAGCATTAAACTACAGAACAGTGTCACTGACATGTATAGTATACAAAATCATGGAGAAGATTATCAGGAGAAGAGTGGTGGAACACCTAGAAAGGAATGATCTCATCAACAGCAGCCAACATGGTTTCAGGGACGGGAAATCCTGTGTCACAAACCTACTGGAGTTCTATGACATGGTGACAGCAGTAAGACAAGAGACAGAGGGGTGGGTGGATTGCATATTCTTGGACTGCAAGAAGGCGTTTGACACAGTTCCACACAAGAGATTGGTGCAAAAACTGGAGGACCAAGCAGGGATAACAGGGAAGGCACTACAATGGATCAGGGAATACTTGTCAGGAAGACAGCAGCGAGTCATGGTACGTGGCGAGGTGTCAGAGTGGGCACCTGTGATCAGCGGGGTCCCACAGGGGTCAGTCCTAGGACCAGTGCTGTTTCTGGTATTTGTGAACGACATGACGGAAGGAATAGACTCTGAGGTGTCCCTGTTTGCAGATGACGTGAAGTTGATGAGAAGAATTCACTCGATCGAAGACCAGGCAGAACTACAAAGGGATCTGGACAGGCTGCAGACCTGGTCCAGCAATTGGCTCCTGGAGTTCAATCCCACCAAGTGCAAAGTCATGAAGATTGGGGAAGGGCAAAGAAGACCGCAGACGGAGTACAGTCTAGGGGGCCAGAGACTACAAACCTCACTCAAGGAAAAAAGATCTTGGGGTGAGTATAACACCAGGCACATCTCCTGAAGCGCACATCAATCAAATAACTGCTGCAGCATATGGGCGCCTAGCAAACCTCAGAACAGCATTCCGACATCTTAATAAGGAATCATTCAGGACCCTGTACACCGTGTACGTTAGGCCCATATTGGAGTATGCGGCACCAGTTTGGAACCCACACCTAGCCAAGCACGTAAAGAAACTAGAGAAAGTGCAAAGGTTTGCAACAAGACTAGTCCCAGAGCTAAGAGGTATGTCCTACGAGGAGAGGTTAAGGGAAATCAACCTGACGACACTGGAGGACAGGAGAGATAGGGGGGACATGATAACGACATACAAAATACTGAGAGAAATTGACAAGGTGGACAAAGACAGGATGTTCCAGAGATTGGACACAGTAACAAGGGAACACAGTTGGAAGTTGAAGACACAGATGAATCACAGGGATGTTAGGAAGTATTTCTTCAGCCACAGAGTAGTCAGTAAGTGGAATAGTTTGGGAAGCGATGTAGTGGAGGCAGGATCCATACATAGCTTTAAGCAGAGGTATGATAAAGCTCACGGTTCAGGGAGAGTGACCTAGGAGCGATCAGTGAAGAGGCGAGGCCAGGAGCTCGGAATCGACCCCCGCAACCTCAACTAAGTGAGTACAACTAGGTGAGTACACACATCTCCTGCGGCGCACGTCACCCAAACAGCTGCTGCTGCATATGGGCGCCTAGCAAACCTAAGACTAGCTTCCTGACATCTTAATAAGGAATCGTTCAGGACCCTGTACACCGTGTACGTTAGGCCCATATTGGAGTATGCGGAACAAGTTTGGAACCCACACCTAGCCAAGCACGTAAAGAAACTAGAGAAAGTGCAAAGGTTTGCAACAAGACTAGTCCCAGAGCTAAGAGGTATGTCCTACGAGAAGAGGTTAAGGGAAATCGACCTGACGACACTGGAGGACAGGAGAGTTAGGGGGATATGATAACGACATATAAAATACTGAAAGGAATCGACAAGGTGGACAGAGACAGGATGTTCCAGAGATGGGACACACCAACAAGGGGTCACACTTGAAAGTTAAGACTCGGATGAAACACAGGGACGTCAGGAAGTATTTCTTCAGTCACAGAGTTGTCAGGAAGCGGAATAGTCTGGGAAGTGATGTAGTGGAGGCAGGCTCCATACACAGCTGTAAGAAGAGGTATGATAAAGCTCATGGAGAAGGGAGAGTGTGACCTTGTAGCGACCAGTGAAGAGGAAGGGGCCAGGAGCTATGAATCGACCCCTGCAACCACAATTAGTTGAGTTCACGCACATTACTTATTGCAGTACCTTTAAGTACAATGCAGTACAACAAAAGTGTGTATGCATAAACGGGGAGAAATCAGAGTGGGGAAGCGTCACGAGCGGTGTTCCTCAGGGGTCAATGTTGGGCCCCTTGTTGTTCACAATTTACATAAACGACATAGATGAGGGAATAAATAGCGACATATGCAAGTTTGCCGATGACATCAAAATAGGCCGTCGAATTCATTCTGGCGAGGATCCTAGGTGCTCCAGGAAGATCTGAACAGACTGATGCAGTGGTCGGTGAAGTGGCAGATACAGTTTAACATAGACAAATGCAAACTTCTAACTGTCGGAAAGGTAAATAATCATGATGCTTATAAACTAAATAATGTAAATCTTAATATCTCTGCGAAAAAGATTTGGGAGTTCTGGTTAGCAGTAATCTTAAGCCAGACACGAGTAAGTGTTCGAAATAAAGTGAACAGAATTCTTGGCTTCATATCAAGTATAACTAACAGGAGTCGGCAGGTTGTTCTTCAACTCTGTATATCCTTGGTTAGGCTTCATTTAGATTATGCTGCACAGTTCTGGTCACCGTATTACAGAATGGATATAAACGCTCTGGAAAACGTACAAAGGAGGATGACAAAGTTGATCCCATGTATCATAAATCTTTCCTACGAGGATAGACTGAGGGCCCTGAATATGCACTCTCTAGAAAGGCATACAATTAGAGGGATGTGACCGAGGTGTATAAATGGAAAAGGAGAATAAAGGAAATGTAAATTACGTGCTAAAAATATCTAACCAAGACAGGACTCGTAGCAATGGTTTCAAGTTGGAAAAATTTAGAATCAGAAAAGATATAGGAAAGCACTGGTTTGGTAACAGAGTTGTGGATGAGTGGAACAAACTCACTGATGCTAAACTGATGCTAAAACATTGTGTAGAAACAGATTAGATAAATACATGAAAGGGTGTGGGTAAGTGTGAGTTGGTCATGCCTCGCAAGGGCCAGTAGGCCTGCTGCAGTGTTCCTTCTTTCTTATGTTCTTACGTACGATACCAGATGGAACAGTTTACAGTTAAGATTATAATATTGTACAGTGTGCAATGTGCTAAGAGTACAATATAGGTCTTGTACACACGCTAACCCACCCCAGGTAGTGATGGTAGGAGGCCAGGCCACTAACCCACCCCAGGTAGTGATAGTAGGAGGCCAGGTCACTAACCCACCCCAGGTAGTGATGGTAGGAGGCCAGACCACTAACCCACCCCAGGTAGTGATGGTAGGAGGCCAGACCACTAACCCACCCCAGGTAGTGATGGTAGGAGGCCAGGCCACTAACCCACCCCAGGTAGTGATGGTAGGAGGCCAGGCCACTAACCCACCCCAGGTAGTGATGGAAGGAGGCCAGGCCACTAACCCACCCCAGGTAGTGATGGAAGGAGGCCAGGCCACTAACCCACCCCAGGTAGTGATGGAAGGAGGCCAGGTCACTAACCCACCCCAGGTAGTGATGGTAGGAGGCCAGGCCACTAACCCACCCCAGGTAGTGATGGTAGGAGGCCAGGCCACTAACCCACCCCAGGTAGTGATGGTAGGAGGCCAGGCCACTAACCCACCCCAGGTAGTGATGGAAGGAGGCCAGGCCACTAACCCACCCCAGGTAGTGATGGAAGGAGGCCAGGCCACTAACCCACCCCCGGTCGTGATGGGAGGAGGCCAGGCCACTAACCCACCCCAGGTAGTGATGGAAGGAGGCCAGGCCACTAACCCACCCAGGTAGTGATGGTAGGAGGCCAGGCCACTAACCCACCCCAGGTAGTGATGGAAGGAGGCCAGGCCACTAACCCACCCCAGGTAGTGATGGTAGGAGGCCAAGCCACTAACCCACCCCAGGTAGTGATGGTAGGAGGCCAGGCCACTAACCCACCCCTAGTGACACTAACCCACCCCAGGTAGTGATGTTAGGAGGCCAGGCCACTAACCCACCCCAGGTAGTGATGGTAGGAGGCCAGGCCACTAGGAGGCCAGGCCACTAACCCACCCCAGGTAGTGATGGAAGGAGGCCAGGCCACTAACCCACCCCAGGTAGTGATGGAAGGAGGCCAGGCCACTAACCCACCCCAGGTAGTGATGGAAGGAGGCCAGGTCACTAACCCACCCCAGGTAGTTATGGAAGGAGGCCAGGCCACTAACCCACCCCAGGTAGTGATGGAAGGAGGCCAGGGCACTAACCCACCCCAGGTAGTGATGGAAGGAGACCAGGCCACTAACCCACCCCAGGTAGTGATGGTAGGAGGCCAGGCCACTAACCCACCCCAGGTAGTGATGGAAGGAGGCCAGGCCACTAACCCACCCCAGGTAGTGATGGTAGGAGGCCAGGCCACTAACCCACCCCAGGTAGTGATGGTAGGAGGCCAGGCCACTAACCCACCCCAGGTAGTGATGGAAGGAGGCCAGGCCACTAACCCACCCCAGGTAGTGATGGAAGGAGGCCAGGCCACTAACCCACCCCAGGTAGTGATGGTAGGAGGCCAGGCCACTAACCCACCCCAGGTAGTGATGGAAGGAGGCCAGGCCACTAACCCACCCCAGGTAGTGATGGTAGGAGGCCAGACCACTAACCCACCCAAGGTAGTGATGGTAGGAGGCCAGGCCACTAACCCACCCCAGGTAGTGATGGTAGGAGGCCAGACCACTAACCCACCCAAGGTAGTGATGGTAGGAGGCCAGGCCACTAACCCACCCCAGGTAGTGATGGTAGGAGGCCAGACCACTAACCCACCCCAGGTAGTGATGGTAGGAGGCCAGACCACTAACCCACCCAAGGTAGTGATGGTAGGAGGCCAGGCCACTAACCCACCCAAGGTAGTGATGGTAGGAGGCCAGGCCACTAACCCACCCCAGGTAGTGATGGTAGGAGGCCAGGCCACTAACCCACCCCAGGTAGTGATGGAAGGAGGCCAGATCACTAACCCACCCAAGGTAGTGATGGTAGGAGGCCAGGCCACTAACCCACCCCAGGTAGTGATGGAAGGAGGCCAGGTCACTAACCCACCCCAGGTAGTGATGGTAGGAGGCCAGACCACTAACCCACCCAAGGTAGTGATGGTAGGAGGCCAGACCACTAACCCACCCAAGGTAGTGATGGTAGGAGGCCAGGCCACTAACCCACCCCAGGTAGTGATGGTAGGAGGCCAGACCACTAACCCACCCAAGGTAGTGATGGTAGGAGGCCAGGCCACTAACCCACCCCAGGTAGTGATGGTAGGAGGCCAGGCCACTAACCCACCCAAGGTAGTGATGGAAGGAGTCCAGACCACTAACCCACCCAAGGTAGTGATGGTAGGAGGCCAGGCCACTAACCCACCCAAGGTAGTGATGGTAGGAGGCCAGGCCACTAACCCACCCCAGGTAGTGATGGTAGGAGGCCAGGCCACTAACCCACCCCAGGTAGTGATGGAGGAGGCCAGGCCACTAACCCACCCCAGGTAGTGATGGAAGGAGGCCAGGAGGTAGTGATGGTAGGAGGCCAGGATCACTAACCCACCCAAGGTAGTGATGGTAGGAGGCCAGGCCACTAACCCACCCCAGGTAGTGATGGAAGGAGGCCAGGACACTAACCCACCCCAGGTAGTGATGGTAGGAGGCCAGACCACTAACCCACCCAAGGTAGTGATGGTAGGAGGCCAGGCCACTAACCCACCCCAGGTAGTGATGGTAGGAGGCCAGACCACTAACCCACCCAAGGTAGTGATGGTAGGAGGCCAGGCCACTAACCCACCCAAGGTAGTGATGGTAGGAGGCCAGGCCACTAACCCACCCAAGGTAGTGATGGTAGGAGGCCAGGCCACTAACCCACCCAAGGTAGTGATGGTAGGAGGCCAGGCCACTAACCCACCCCAGGTAGTGATGGTAGGAGGCCAGACCACTAACCCACCCCAGGGAGTGAGTGAGGTAGTAGGAGGCCAGGCCACTAACCCACCCCAGGTAGTGATGGTAGGAGGCCAGGCCACTAACCCACCCAAGGTAGTGATGGTAGGAGGCCAGGCCAATAACCCACCCAGGTAGAGATGGAAGGAGGCCAGGCCACTAACCCACCCCAGGTAGTGATGGTAGGAGGAAGGCCAGGCCACTAACCCACCCCAGGTAGTGATGGTAGGAGGCCAGGCCACTAACCCACCCCAGGTATTGATGGTAGGAGGCCAGGCCAATAACCTACCCCAGGTAGTGATGGTAGGAGGCCAGGCCACTAACCCACCCAAGGTAGTGATGGTAGAAGGCCAGGCCACTAACCCACCCAAGGTACTGATGGTAAGAGGCCAGGCCACTAACCCACCCAAGGTAGTGATGGTAGGAGGCCAGGCCACTAACCCACCCCAGGTAGTGATGGTATGAGGCCAGGCCACTAACCCACCCCAGGTAGTGATGGTAGGAGGCCAGGCCACTCACCCACCCAAGGTAGTGATGGTAGGGGGTCAGGCCACTAGCCCACCAAAGGTAGTGATGGTAGGAGGCCAGGCCACTAACCCACCCCAGGTAGTGATGGTAGGAGGCCAGGCCACTCACCCACCCCAGGTAGTGATGGTAGGAGGCCAGGCCACTAACCCACCCCAGGTAGTGATGGTAGGAGGCCAGGCCACTAACCCACCCCAGGTAGTGATGGTGGTAGTGGTAGCCACTAACACTAGAGAACACAAGGGCAGGTATACCTGGTCACCGGAAGTGTGTGCCGCACCCAGTGGCCGCCTGACCTCCACACCTGACAGCCACTGCACCATGCTGGTCACTACACCATGCTGGTCACTACACCATGCTGGTCACTACACCATGTTGGTCACTACATCATGCTGGTCACTACACCATGTTGGTCACTACACCATGTTGGTCACTACACCATGTTGGTCACTACACCATGCTGGTCACTACACCATGTTGGTCACTACATCATGCTGGTCACTACACCATGTTGGTCACTACACCATGTTGGTCACTACACCATGTTGGTCACTACACCATGCTGGTCACTACACCATGTTGGTCACTACACCATGTTGGTCACTACACCATGCTGGTCACTACACCATGTTGCTCACTACACCATGTTGGTCACTACACCATGTTGGTCACTACACCATGTTGGTCACTACACCATGCTGGTCACTACACCATGTTGGTCACTACACCATGTTGGTCACTACATCATGCTGGTCACTACACCATGTTGGTCACTACACCATGCTGGTCACTACACCATGTTGGTCACTACACCATGTTGATCACTACACCATGTTGGTCACTACACCATGTTGGTCACTACACCATGCTGGTCACTACACCATGTTGGTCACTACACCATGTTGGTCACTACATCATGCTGGTCACTACACCATGTTGGTCACTACACCATGCTGGTCACTACATCATGTTGGTCACTACACTATGTTGGTCACTACACCATGTTGGTCACTACACCATGTTGGTCACTACACCATGCTGGTCACTACACCATGTTGGTCACTACACCATGTTGGTCACTACACCATGCTGGTCACTACACCATGTTGATCACTACATCATGCTGGTCACTACACCATGTTGGTCTCTACACCATGTTGGTCACTACACCATGCTGGTCACTACACCATGTTGGTCACTACATCATGCTAGTTAATCTGACACCTTCATCGGTGGGTCATAAGTACTTCTGGCAGTTTGGCGGATACATACATGATGATCAAACCAAAATAAAATTATGTGGTCAGTTCTATGGTCACTATCTTGAACACTATGTGCTTAATTGTCCACTTATTGAGGAATATAGAGATCGACAGTATAATAACCTATGTGACATGTCAAGATATCGTATTAATGAAAATAAGATACCAGATACACTAAGCAAATTTCCTAAATTTGCTTGTAACAGATAAGTGAACTTTCGATATAAATCCAAATGTACTCCTGTTAACCCTTCTGGGGCCTAGTTCCTAGGCCTTTTATGTATCCATATACTCTTGTGCTACCATCCACAGGATGGGTGTGGCGTGCACAACAACCTAACTACTTCGGTGGCAAAATCTAAATTTCCGTGCTCACAGCATTCCTGAGAGACACCTTCCTGGGTCCTCACAACATTCCTGAGAGACACCTTCCTGGGTCCTCACAACATTCCTGAGAGACACCTTCCTGGGTCCTCACAACATTCCTGAGAGACACCTTCCTGGGTCCTCACAGCATTCCTGAGACACACCTTCCTGGGTCCTCACAACATTCCTGAGAGACACCTTCCTGGGTCCTCACAGCATTCCTGAGAGACACCTTCCTGGGTCCTCACAACATTCCTGAGAGACACCTTCCTGGGTCCTCACAGCATTCCTGAGACACACCTTCCTGGGTCCTCACAACATTCCTGAGAGACACCTTCCTGGGTCCTCACAGCATTCCTGAGACACACCTTCCTGGGTCCTCACAGCATTCCTGAGAGACACCTTCCTGGGTCCTCACAGCATTCCTGAGACACACCTTCCTGGGTCCTCACAACATTCCTGAGAGACACCTTCCTGGGTCCTCACAGCATTCCTGAGAGACACCTTCCTGGGTCCTCACAGCATTCCTGAGAGACACCTTCCTGGGTCCTCACAACATTCCTGAGAGACACCTTCCTGGGTCCTCACAGCATTCCTGAGAGACACCTTCCTGGGTCCTCACAACATTCCTGAGAGACACCTTCCTGGGTCCTCACAACATTCCTGAGAGACACCTTCCTGGGTCCTCACAGCATTCCTGAGAGACACCTTCCTGGGTCCTCACAGCATTCCTGAGAGACACCTTCCTGGGTCCTCACAACATTCCTGAGAGACACCTTCCTGGGTCCTCACAACATTCCTGAGAGACACCTTCCTGGGTCCTCACAGCATTCCTGAGAGACACCTTCCTGGGTCCTCACAACATTCCTGAGAGACACCTTCCTGGGTCCTCACAGCATTCCTGAGACACACCTTCCTGGGTCCTCACAGCATTCCTGAGACACACCTTCCTGGGTCCTCACAGCATTCCTGAGAGACACCTTCCTGGGTCCTCACAGCATTCCTGAGAGACACCTTCCTGGGTCCTCACAGCATTCCTGAGAGACACCTTCCTGGGTCCTCACAGCATTCCTGAGAGACACCTTCCTGGGTCCTCACAACATTCCTGAGAGACACCTTCCTGGGTCCTCACAACATTCCTGAGACACACCTTCCTGGGTCCTCACAACATTCCTGAGAGACACCTTCCTGGGTCCTCACAGCATTCCTGAGAGACACCTTCCTGGGTCCTCACAGCATTCCTGAGAGACACCTTCCTGGGTCCTCACAGCATTCCTGAGAGACACCTTCCACCCATTTCTATCAAGGACTGTAAAAAAAGGCCCTCCCCCCTCAAAACCATCAATTTTCCAGGCACTAACACCACTCCTAAACCATAATCCTTCCCCAATAATTAGGTTGTCCTGAACGTCTCCAAAGTACTCACACGAGCCAACACTAAGTCTCTATTACAATCAGCACGTCCGACATAGACTTGACCAGGACCAAAATGAAGGACAGTGAGCCAGTCAATTCAGGGGTTTACACAATCCCTTGTGGAGGCTGTGACAAGGTTCATGTTGGTGAAACAACATGAAGCCTGGAAACACGTCTCAATGAACACAGCAACAATAAAATGTCACATTAGTTGCAAATGTGCTCTTTTTTCTAACAGTGCTTTCCTGTATCCTTTCTAAATCTATTTTTTAAACTGAATCTACTGCTGCGAGTCCTGTCCTGGTTAAATATTTTCAACACATTAATTACATCTCATTTATTTATTCATGTTTTCCTTAAACACCTCAATCACATCTCTCCTAATTCTACGTCTTTCCACAGTGTAGATTCAGTGTCCTTTGTCAGTCCTTCGAGGACAGACAGTGTCCTCACTCTGTCCTCGTAGGAAAAATTTCTGATACATGGGATAAAGTTCGCCATCCTTCTCTGTATGTTTTCCAGCGCATTTATGTCCATCCTGTAATACGGTGACCAGAACTGTGTAGCATTATGTCCATCCTGTAATACGGTGACCAGAACTGTGTAGCATTATGTCCATCCTGTAATACGGTGACCAGAACTGTGTAGCATTATGTCCATCCTGTAATACGGTGACCAGAACTGTGTAGCATTATGTCCATCCTGTAATACGGTGACCAGAACTGTGTAGCATTATGTCCATCCTGTAATACGGTGACCAGAACTGTGCAAAATAAAAATATCTTACCAACAATACATAAAGTTGAAGGATAACGTGTGTACTGCTGTTATTTATACGTCTTGATGTGAAGCCAAGGATTCTATTAGCTTTATTGAGAACACTGATGCACTGTTGTCTGAGCTTTAAATAACTCATAACCACAACTCTTAAGTCTGGTTTAAAAAAAAAAAAAAGAAAAAAAAATATTTTGTGAATGCGAAGGGGGAGGGTGGTGTGGGAGGGGGAGGAGGGGGGAGGGGTGTGTGGGCGGGGGGAGGGTGGCGTGGGAGGGGTAGGAGGGGGGAGGGGTGGGTGGGGGTAGAGGCAATATGCATCACCTGCAGTCATTCACTGTTATTCACTAACATGACTCACGAAATCGTAATGACACGATTGCAAACAAACCATACCACGGGTGGGGATAGAACCCGCGATCAGAGAGTCTCAAAACTCCAGACCGTCGTGGTCCAGTGGCTAACGCGACGGTCTGGAGTTTTGAGAGACTGATCGCGGGTTCTATCCCCACCCGTGCTATGGTTTATGTTATTCACTCATTCATACAATCCAGAGGTGGGGAGGGAGGAACACAGGTGAGGGGATGGAGGTGAGGGAGTGGGAGGTGAGGAGGTGGAGGATAAGGGGGGAGGTGAGGGGGTGATGGTGAGGGGGTGGCTGTGAGGGGGTGGTAGTGAAGGGGTGGAGGAGAGGTATGTGGTTGTGTCTCCCTCTTGCCTTCACAACCACAAGTGGCCAACCTTGACCCCCCTATCGCTCTCTCTCCCTCCCTCTCCCCCGATCCCCTCCCTCCCCCTCTCTCTCTCTCTCTCTCTCTCTCTCTCTCTCTCTCTCTCTCACTTCTCGTCCAGTCTAACTACAAAACGTTATTTACGTTTCTTCCAATAGAAGATCTTGGTAATGTTATAGGTGGTCCTGGTACTGTTATAATGGTGGTCCTGGTACTGTTATAATGGTGGTCCTGGTACTGTTATAATGGTGGTCCTGATACTGTTATAATGGTGGTACTGTTATAATGGTGGTCCTGGTACTGTTATAATGGTGGTCCTGGTAATGTTATAATGGTGGTCCTGGTACTGTTATAATGGTGGTCCTGGTACTGTTATAATGGTGGTCCTGGTACTGTTATAATGGTGGTCCTGGTACTGTTATAATGGTGGTCCTGGTACTGTTATAATGGTGGTCCTGGTACTGTTATAATGGTGGTCCTGGTAATGTTATAATGGTGGTCCTGGTACTGTTATAATGGTGGTCCTGGTACTGTTATAATGGTGGTCCTGGTACTGTTATAATGGTGGTCCTGGTACTGTTATAATGGTGGTCCTGGTACTGTTATAATGGTAGTCCTGGTACTGTTATAATGGTGGTCCTGGTACTGTTATAATGGTGTGTGGGTGGGTGTGAGTTAGACGATTGGGCCAGTAAGTGACTTGGACCTACCTAGCATGGGCCAATAGGCCTGCTGTAGTGCTCCTTCTTATGGTCTTATGTCAGACCTAGGTAATTTACAATACGAATAATTATACTTTAGTGTACCTGTGCCTAAATAAACTTTCTAATCAGACAAACCCTGAGGAACAAACATGAGCGTCCTCAACCCTCAAGAGTGCTTGCAAAACTATATACTGAAACATAAAATGTCTGCAATATGTACAACAGAGAGAGCCACACAGCGGCTGCATCCAGTATCGTAAACACGGAGGGGGAAAAAAAAAAAAAGCCTAGCGGAAACAATGCGCCACGCAGCGCGCACCGAGCGAGTCACAACTGCGCATGTGGTCACCACCATGGGAAACTCACAGGAAAACGATATCACCGGATATTGTACCTGGGTGGAGTGTGGTCATTACGTAGCGATAGTAACCACCCATACATTACTGCTATTGTGCATGACAATCCTGCGAGGTTATCATGTTATGCACCATCATGATGTACAGTCCACAACAGACGGGGGGAACAAACAGCGTAACTGAAAATGAGAAATCCAAAATACTTTTTTCTCATTTGCAAAATTCAGATCCAAAACAATATCTAGTATGAGACTTTTAATTAAATGAGACGTAATAAAAACTGAGGACAACCAAGATATAAGTGAAATATTTGAGTTACAATGTAAGTCAAGTGTTCAGTGAACTACTGATCAACCGCAGACATAAAACACTACAGACATTTCTAACATTTCCGATGTAACATTAACCCCATCTAACTTTGAAGAAGCAATATATTGCTTGCTCGTGCACTCTGCCCCAGGCCCAGACTCGTGCAACTTCGTTATTCACCAAGAAATGTAAAAGACCACTATCTCGTGATTTAAATATTCTATGGATATGAGCCTAGACACTGAAGTCGTCCCACAGTTATTAAAAACTGACATAGCCGCACTCCACAAATGTGGTACCAAAGTAATGGCGCAAAATATATATATATATATATATATATATATATATATATATATATATATATATATATATATATATATATATATATATATATATATATACCAATAGCCCTGACATCCCTCATTATCAAAATCTTTGAAAAAGTTTTAAGATGGAAGATTGCCAGTCACATTCAATCACAGCAACTGTACAACCAAGGTCAGCATGGATTCAAAACAGGTCGTTCCTGCTTCTCACAATTGTTGAATCATTACACTGGAAGACAAGCATAATGCATATGTGGCACAAAATGAATACTAAAGGAATAATGGAACAGGTGAGCAACGGATATAGCCCCACTCCATAAAGGTGGCAGCAAAGCATTAGCTAAGAACTATAGACCAATAGCTCTGACGTCCCACATCATAAAAATCTTTGAAAGAGTGCTAAGAAGCAGGATTGCAAATCACCTGGATTCCCAAAATCTACACAATCCAGGGCAACATGGGTTCAGGGCAGGTCGCTCCTGCCTCTCACAACTACTGGATCACTATGACATGGCCTTGGATGCACTGGAAGAAAATCAGAATGCAGATGTAATATACACAGACTTTGCAAAAGCATTTGACAAATGCGATTGTGGCATGCAAAGAGTACGTACGTAACCTTTATTCGGCGCATGGACACACCCTCATTTACAGGCTATCTCCCCCAACCAGCGAACCAGGTTGCTAAGAGTTGGTGATGGGGCCCCATCGTTCAACTAGTGACCAGGTTCTAGCCAATAAGAAGGTGGGATTGGCAATCGCAGAGGTTATGTGGATACCGCTCTCCTGTCTGCCCTTGTCATTCTCATTCTAGAGCTGGTTGAGCACGGTCTGCTATCTTGTGGCTTCTATTTCTGCCTTGCTTACCGTGACGTGCACTATACTTATTACTGTACATAGTGTACATATTGCTGTTCTAAATTGGTGAAGGATAATATAAGTAAACTTTTTCTGCTGTGTTTCTTTTGCTCCCATTACACCTGGGATAACAGGCCTTTGAAATTCTAGGTTGTAATATGGGGGCCTGTCCGGGAGCTGGAGCTGGACTTAGAGAAACGGTTGAGCTTAGGGTGAAGCTTGTAGCAGGAACATTGTGTAGCTTGCTGTCTCGCTTCGCTTTACAAATTTTGCGTGTCAGTTGCTTATGATCAGCCTTGCTATTGTGTGATCGTTCAACAGCTCGCTACTAGCTTGTTCAGTGTGCTCGCTTCGCTACGGTCAATCTTGTGTGCAGTCGGCTTTGCTTGTATGCGTATTCTGCAATCGTACTGTGCATAGCTAAGCGTGTTCTGCAAATTAACGTGTTACGTTGGGGTATTCGTACTGTGCATAGCGAATAACTTATGCCACCTAGACGAGTCAGACGCCTGGTGTCGGCATATACTTTGCATAACCTACCTAAATTGTCCCTACAGCGTTGTTGGCAAATTGCTCGTTCCATTGGCATTCCCTATAAACGCACTCTTACAGCTGCGCAACTGCGTTCACTTATTGCTGACAAACTTATTGAAGAAGAGATGGCACATCAAACTCCTCCCTCTACGGGAGCTAGGGAAAAAACTCCTATGTTCTCGCATGAGGAAGATGATACACCTACGGAGCAAGATGGTCAGTATAGTGCAGCTGGGTTGTCTCGAGGTGAATCAGCGTCCTTGGCACTTGAGCTGGCAAAAATCACGCTGGAGCAAACTAGGGAACAGAGAGCATTCGCAAGGGAAGAATTTGATAGGGAAAGAGAAAGGAGGCAGTTTTCGCATTCTGTAAACGATTTCAGTTTACAAAAAGCAGTACAGCTTGTTCCCCGCTTCAATGAGGCCGAACCAGAGCAATTTTTCGAAAGCTTCGAAAATCAGGCTCGAGCCTTGAGGTGGCCGGAACAGCACTGGGCAGCGTTGGTTCATACAGCATTATTGGGTAAGGCACAGGAATTTACGTCGGTATTAACTGACGCTGAATTCTCTGATTATCAAATAGTGAAGACCACAGTGTTGGGAGCATATACATGTATCCCAGCTAAATATCGTAAGACCTTCAAATTGAACAGGCGGCAGCTTGGTCAATCCCTGGTGGACTTTGTAAGACAGCTCAAAGTAAGATGAAACAGAGGTATGACAGAAGTGCACAATTCCGATCCTTCCATCCAGGAGACAAGGTGTTGGTGCAGGAACCTATACCTGGCCACACCTTGAAAGCTAGATTTACGGGACCTATGCAGATAGTAAGTAGATTATCTGATTTAAATTATGTGGTAGCTCCCATTGACAAGACCTCAAAAACAAAAACTTACCACATTAATCAAATCAAGGCCTTTCATACACCAGATAAAGTCCCAGTAATGACTCTGTCCTCTACCTCTGAGGACGACTCTGACTCTTTGCACTCTATCTCTGAAATTAATACTAAACTTTCAAATTCTGTCCTCCTCAAGGATCCTAGCCCTTTAATGGCTGGATTATCTGAAATACAAGCAACCAATTTAACTGAGCTTCTACAGTCATATCCTAATATTTTTTCGGATGTGCCGAAAAAATGTACGTTAGGTTACCATGATGTAGATGTGGGAAAATCTAAACCAATTAAACTCTCCCCCTACAGAGCTAATCCTGAAAAGCAAAGGCTACTTCAGCAGGAAGTAGACTTCTTGTTAGAACATGGTTTAGTGGAGGAGTCATCTAGTCCATGGGCTTCACCGTGCATCCTAGTAAAAAAGGCTGATGGAGGGTTTCGTATGTGCACAGACTACCGTAAAGTGAACGAGGTCACAATTACAGATGCTTACCCTCTTCCTCGTCTGGATGACGTAATTGACTTTGTGGGTAAGGCTACTTTTGTGTCCAAATTAGATCTCCTTAAAGGTTACTATCAGGTACCTTTGACAGATAAGGCGAAGGAAATCTCTGCCTTCGTAATTCCAGGAGGTCATTATCAGTATAGTTACCCCCTTCGGAATGAAAATTCCCCCTCTTCATTCCAGAAACTCATCCATCAGGCTATTAAAGGACTTGAAGGCACGGCAGCATACCTAGATGATATTGTTGTGGTGTCTGATACTTGGGATCAACACCTACTTAGACTTAAAGCTCTGTTTGAGACCTTTAAGAATTCCCAATTAACAGTTAATTTATCTAAATCTTCCTTTGGCCAGGCCACTGTCACTTTTCTAGGCCATGAAGTAGGTAGTGGTAATGTTGCACCTAAACTTGCTAAAGTTCTTTCGATTAAAGAATATCCAGTTCCCCATGATAGGAAATCTCTTCAACGTTTCCTAGGCATGATCGGATTTTACAGAAGATTCTGTAAGAATTTCTCAGATATTGTAGCCCCTCTTACCTCTCTTACCAGTCATAAAGTTTCCTTTATTTGGACTTCAGATTGTAACACTGCTTTTAATAAAGCAAAAAGATTATTGTGCTCTGCACCCATTCTCCTGTCTCCAGACTTCTCCAAACCTTTTTCATTACAGGTTGATGCTTGTGAGTCTGGGGTTGGGGCGGTACTATTACAAATCGGGAACAAGGAGCTGCAGCCAATCGCATACTTTTCAGCCAAGTTCCAGCCCTCGCGCTGGTACTGGCTTTGGAGCATTTCGATGTTTATGTGGGCCAGACATCGCAGGTGGTCACAGTCTACAGTGATCACAACCCGTTAGTCTATCTCCAAGCCATGAAGAATCACAACACAAGGCTTATGCATTGGACGCTCAGGCTGCAGCCCTACAACATAAAAATTAAATATATTGCCGGCAAAGAAAATGTGTTGGCAGACTCTTTGTCAAGAGTCTAGTTTAATATTTTATTTAGGTTAGGATGTATTTGTGGTAACCCCTTTCAAGCTCTTTTTTTTATCCCCTGATGTGGGGGTTTTTTTTTAGTGAGGGGATACGGGCTACCGTCCGCTTGTATCTTGGACCTATGTTGGCCTATCTGACTGCTGTCTCGCTCTGAGTTTAGGGTTTGGCTTTTGGTCACTAGGAAAGCTGAGCTCTATCTAAGAGTTGGATGGTGGAGAGGATAGGCGGTCCCATTATTTTGTGCCATGGCGGCACGGTTACCACTGGGAGGTGGCAGCCTAATCCTAAGCCTTCTCGGGGGTGGGGGTGTGGCATGCAAAGAGTACGTAACCTTTATTCGGCGCATGGACACACCCTCATTTACAGGCTATCTCCCCCAACCAGCGAACCAGGTTGCTAAGAGTTGGTGATGGGGCCCCATCGTTCAACTAGTGACCAGGTTCTAGCCAATAAGAAGGTGGGATTGGCAATCGCAGAGGTTATGTGGATACCGCTCTCCTGTCTGCCCTTGTCATTCTCATTCTAGAGCTGGTTGAGCACGGTCTGCTATCTTGTGGCTTCTATTTCTGCCTTGCTTACCGTGACGTGCACTATACTTATTACTGTACATAGTGTACATATTGCTGTTCTAAATTGGTGAAGGATAATATAAGTAAACTTTTTCTGCTGTGTTTCTTTTGCTCCCATTACACCTGGGATAACAGGCCTTTGAAATCCTAGGTTGTAATAGCGATCATGGCGTAATAGCCCATAAAATACGTGCTAAAGGAATAACCGGGAAAGTGGGGAGATGGATCTTCAACTTCCTAACAAATCGAACACAAAGAGTAGTGGTCAACAGAGTTAAATCGGAGGCTGTCATAGTGAAGAGCTCTGTTCCACAAGGCACAGTACTCACCCCTATCTTATTCCTTATCCTCATATCAGACATAGACAGAGATATACACCACAGCACCGTATCATCCTTTGCGGATGATACTAGGATCTGCATGAGGCTGTCATCTGCTGAGGATGCGGTTAACCTCCAAGAAGATATAAACAAAGTTTTCCAGTGGGCAACGGTAAACAATATGATGTTCAATGAGGACAAATTCCAACTACTCCGTTATGGAAAACTGGAGGAGATAATAACTAGAACAGAGTATACTACTGACTCCGGCCATACAATAGAGCGGAAAAATAATGTAAGGGACCTGGGGTAGTAATGTCTGAGGATCTCACTTTCAAGGATCACAACAGTGCCACGATCGCACGTGCAAAGAAAATGATAGGATGGATAATGAGAACTTTCAAAACGAGAGATGCCAAGCCCATGATGATCCTTTTCAAATCACTTGTTCTCTCTAGGCTGGAATACTGCTGTACATTAACATCTCCATTCAAAGCAGGTGAAATCGCAGATCTAGAGAGTGTACAGAGATCCTTTACTGCACGTATAAGTTCTGTCAAGCACCTTAACTACTGGGAACGCTTGGAAGCACTTGACTTGTACTCGTTGGAACGCAGGAGGGAGAGATATATCATAATCTACACTTGGAAAATCTTGGAAGGAATGGTCCCAAATCTGCACACAGAAATCACTCTGGTGGCCTGGTGGTTAACGCTCTGGCTTCACACGGTGAGGGCCTGGGTTCGATTCCCAGCCAGAGTAGAAACATTGGACGTGTTTCTTTCCACCTGTTGTCTATGTTCTCCATCAGTAAAATGGGTACCTGGGTGTTAGTCGACTAGTGTGGGTCGCATCCTGGGACACTGACCTAAGGAGGCCTGGTCACAGACCGGGCCGCGGGGGCGTTGACCCCCGGAACTCTCTCCAGGTAAACCTACGAAAGTAAAAGACTGGGCAGGCGATGAAAAATGCCCCCAATAAAAAGTAGGGGCGCCATTGGTACACTAAGGGAAAACACCATAAGTGTCCGGGGCCCAAGACTGTTCAACAGCCTCCCATCAAGCATTAGGGGAATTGCCAATAAACCCCTGGCTGCGTTCAAGAGAGAGCTGGACAGATACCTAAAGTCAGTGCCGGATCAGCCGGGCTGTGGCTCGTACGTTGGACTGCGTGCGCCCAGCAGTAACAGCCTAGTTGATCAGGCCATGATCCATCAGGAGGCCTGGTCATGGACCGGGCCGCGGGGGCGTTGATCCCCGGAATAACCTCCAGGTATGAATATTTAAATTCCAAACAAACGGAACCCCGAGAGTAACAGTGAACAAAGTGAACTCAGAGGCTACCACAATGAAAATAAAGTTGTGTTCCTCAAGGCATGGTACTTGTCCCATTTCTTTCTCATTCTCGCATCTGACAGAGATGCGAGAATGTTCTTTATAGAATAAGAACTCGGATGAGAATGTCATGCAGAGAGAGAGAGAGAAGCTCTCTAAGCTGTGCCAACAGCTTAGTGATTATGTTCAATGAGGACAAATTCGACTTACTACATTATGGTAAAAGTGAGGAAACAAGAACAAGCTCAGAGTACAAGACGAACTCAACTGAGCCAATAGAACAAAGAGAAATTTGGTAGTAATACTGTCAGATGATCTCAATTTCAAGGATCACAACAATGTTATTATCACAACTGCGAAAATAATATATTGGATAATTAGAACTTTCAAAACAAGACCCCTCAAGGAAGGTTCCTTGATGTTGGTGAGGGGCTCTTGATTTAGGGAATTGGATCTGTGCTCCAGTTCCCCGAATTAAGCCTGAATGCCTTCCACATCCCCCCCCCGCAGGCGCTGTATAATCCTCCAGGTTTAGCGCTTCCCCCTTGATTATAATAATAATAATAATTCAAAACAAGAGATGACAAGCCGATGATGATACTCTTCAGGTTATTCGTCCTCTCTCGATTGGAATATTGCAGTATAATAAGCGGCCCCTTTCAAGGTAAGACTGCAGAACTAGATAATGTACAGTGAACCTTCACAATTTGTAAAACCTCAGTTGACACTTAAAACACTGAGAAAACTTGAGCCTCCAGGTAACCATCCAGGTAACCTCGTGCTGTATTCCCTACAACGTAGGCAAGGACGATACATTATAATCTACATTAAAGCATGAGGGTTGGCAGATGGTGCAAGAGGCCTCCTATTAAAGGCAGACGCACGATGAGTACACTGAAGCAGAACTCAGTAAGTGTAAAGGGACCACGACTCTTCAACATCTTCCCATCATGCATACGAGGGATCAGCAAAACACCCTTGGTTGTATTCAAGAAGGACCTCCAAAAGTTCCTCAAAATAGTTCCTGATCAGCCAGGTTGTGATGCATAATCTGAACTGTGGGAGGCAGAGAATTGACAGCTGGACTGTGGGTGGCAGGGAACTAACAGCTGGACTGATCAGGCCAACAACCAGGAGACAGTGACTCCTGGAAGTGACTACAGGTAACCCAGAATTTATGCGACTACCCTGGGAGGTTATCATTTTATAAGCACTAACAATAACAACCAGTGAACGTCAGTTTTTGTAAGCTTGTTCAACGCTCAGTGTTCACTCAGCCGAACACGCATCCAGTAACTTCCAAAGCTCCATTAGATCCCCCATGTTAATGTTCACAAAAACAAATATTCAGTAACTTCTAAAGCTTTGTTCAACTATTTTTGCTCACTGAGAACAAACCTTAATGTACATTAATGTGAACAAGACAATCTTCAACAAAAACAAGAACTTTGTGAAATCTTACAAATAACAAAATAATTACAATATTTTTTTTATTATCACACTGGCCGATTCCCACCAAGGCAGGGTGGCCCGAAAAAGAAAAACTTTCACCATCATTCACTCCATCACTGTCTTGCCAGAAGGGTGCTTTACACTACAGTTTTTAAACTGCAACATTAATACCCCTTCTTCAGAGTGCAGGCACTGTACTTCCCATCTCCAGGACTCAAGTCCGGCCTGCCGGTTTCCCTGAACCCCTTCATAAATGTTACTTTGCTCACACTCCAACAGCACGTCAAGTATTAAAAACCATTTGTCTCCATTCACTCCTATCAAACACGCTCAAACATGTCCGCTGGAAGTCCAAGCCCCTCGCACACAAAACCTCCTTTACCCCCTCCCTCCAACCTTTCCTAGGCCGACCCCTACCCCGCCTTCCTTCCACTACAGACTGATACACTCTTGAAGTCAGTCTGTTTCGCTCCATTCTCTCTACATGTCCGAACCACCTCAACAACCCTTCCTCAGCCCTCTGGACAACAGTTTTGGTAATCCCGCACCTCCTCCTAACTTCCAAACTACGAATTCTCTGCATTATATTCACACCACACATTGCCCTCAGACATGACATCTCCACTGCCTCCAGCCTTCTCCTCGCTGCAACATTCATCACCCATGCTTCACACCCATATAAGAGTGTTGGTAAAGCTATACTCTCATACATTCCCCTCTTTGCCTCCAAGGACAAAGTTCTTTGTCTCCACAGACTCCTAAGTGCACCACTCACCCTTTTCCCCTCATCAATTCTATGATTTACATCATCTTTCATAGACCCATCCGATGACACGTCCACTCCCAAATATCTGAATACATTCACCTCCTCCATACTCTCTCCCTCCAATCTGATATCCAATCTTTCATCACCTATCTTTTTATCCTCATAACCTTACTCTTTCCTGTATTCACTTTTAATTTTCTTCTTTTACATTTTTTTATTATTTTTTTTTTTTATTATCACACCGGCCGATTCCCACCAAGGCAGGGTGGCCCGAAAAAGAAAAACTTTCACCATCATTCACTCCATCACTGTCTTGCCAGAAGGGTGCTTTACACTACAGTTTTTAAACTGCAACATTAACACCCCTCCTTCAGAGTGCAGGCACTGTACTTCCCATCTCCAGGACTCAAGTCCGGCCTGCCGGTTTCCCTGAATCCCTTCATAAATGTTACTTTGCTCACACTCCAACAGCACGTCAAGTATTAAAAACCATTTGTCTCCATTCACTCCTATCAAACACGCTCACGCATGCCTGCTGGAAGTCCAAGCCCCTCGCACACAAAACCTCCTTTACCCCCTCCCTCCAACCCTTCCTAGGCCGACCCCTACCCCGCCTTCCTTCCACTACAGACTGATACACTCTTGAAGTCATTCTGTTTCGCTCCATTCTCTCTACATGTCCGAACCACCTCAACAACCCTTCCTCAGCCCTCTGGACAACAGTTTTGGTAATCCCGCACCTCCTCCTAACTTCCAAACTACGAATTCTCTGCATTATATTCACACCACACATTGCCCTCAGACATGACATCTCCACTGCCTCCAGCCTTCTCCTCGCTGCAACATTCATCACCCACGCTTCACACCCATATAAGAGCGTTGGTAAAACTATACTCTCATACATTCCCCTCTTTGCCTCCAAGGACAAAGTTCTTTGTCTCCACAGACTCCTAAGTGCACCACTCACTCTTTTTCCCTCATCAATTCTATGATTCACCTCATCTTTCATAGACCCATCCGCTGACACGTCCACTCCCAAATATCTGAATACGTTCACCTCCTCCATACTCTCTCCCTCCAATCTGATATTCAATCTTTCATCACCTAATCTTTTTGTTATCCTCATAACCTTACTCTTTCCTGTATTCACCTTTCTTTTACATACCCTACCAAATTCATCCACCAACCTCTGCAACTTCTCTTCAGAATCTCCCAAGAGCACAGTGTCATCAGCAAAGAGCAACGGTGACAACTCCCACTTTATGTGTGATTCTTTATCTTTTAACTCCACGCCTCTTGCCAAGACCCTCGCATTTACTTCTCTTACAACCCCATCTATAAATATATTTAACAACCATGGTGACATCACACATCCTTGTCTAAGGCCTACTTTTACTGGGAAATAATCTCCCTCTTTCCTACATACTCTAACTTGAGCCTCACTATCCTCGGAAAAACTCTTCACTGCTTTCAGTAACCTACCTCCTATATCATACACCTGCAACATTTGCCACATTGCATCCCTATCCACCCTGTCATATGCCTTTTCCAAATCCATGCCACAAAAACCTCTTTAGCCTTATCTAAATACTGTTCACTTATATGTTTCACTGTAAACACCTGGTCCACACACCCCCTACCTTTCCTAAAGCCTCCTTGTTCATCTGCTATCCTATTCTCCGTCTTACTCTTAATGCTTTCAATAATAACTCTACCATACACTTTACCAGGTATACTCAACAGACTTATCCCCCTATAATTTTTGCACTCTCTTTTGTCCCCTTTGCCTTTATACAATATATCGTCAGTAATAACGATGACTGGTTGCTTGGCCACACTTTATTAGGCCAATCAGAAATTCCAATGTTAATCAGGGACAATGGCTGCCAGAGCAAAGTTAATTCAACCAATAGGAGACCTAGTTTTTTACGTGAGCGCTGAATGCCAATGACTGGCTACTGGACAAGGTTAATTCAACCAATGGAAGAACTGGATTGTACGTGAGCGCTGCGTGGCAGTTACTGGCTGCTGGAGAAAGGTTAATTCAACCAATGGAAGAGCTGGGTTGTACGTGAGCGCTGCGTGGCAGTGATTGGCTGCTGGAGCAAGGTTAATTCAACCAATGGAAGAGCTGGGTTGTACGTGAGCGCTGCGTGGCAGTGATTGGCTGCTGGAGCAAGGTTAATTCAACCAATGGAAGAGCTTGGTTGTACGTGATCATTGTGTGGCAGTGAATGGCTGCTGGAGCAAGGTTAATTCAACCAATGGAAGAGCTGGGTTGTACGTGAGCGCTGCGTGGCAGTGATTGGCTGCTGGAGCAAGGTTAATTCAACCAATGGAAGAGCTGGGTTGTACGTGAGCGTTGCATGGCAGTGATTGGCTGCTGGAGCAAGGTTAATTCAACCAATGGAAGAGCTGAGTTGTACGTGATCATTGCGTGGCAGTGAATGGCTGCTGGAGCAAGGTTAATTCAACCAATGGAAGAGCTGGGTTGTACGTGAGCGCTGCGTGGCAGTGATTGGCAGTGTGAGGTTTATTCATATTACCAATATTATACAAGAGAAACAAGTTGATGAGTAAGACAGAGGTGCAACACCTGGGATCTACACTGAGGAAACATTTCACTTGCACTCGCAGATAAAAATTTTAAATCTCAGTAAACACATCAAGCCGCTCTGGAAGGTCCAAATATGCAATAAAGACAAATTTTCTCACATCTTTATTGATTAAAACATTTTGCCTGCTCAGATTGTTTCCCCCAGTCGATACAAGAAAAAAATAACACTGGAGACAGTAGATATATATTTATAGCATCAATATTAAGTAGTGTCCGCACTATGAAGGAGGGATGGAGATATGTTACAGTTTTTGAGCTGTAGTATCGGAATGCCTCTGGCGAGACAGTGATGGAGTGAGTGATGATGAAAGTCTCTTCTTTCCCGGGTCACCCTGCCTCTGTGTGAAATGGCAGCTGTGTTAAGAAGAAAATACTTGTATGTCGGAGCAAGACCATGGTGTCTTGGTACAGGGAGAAGTCTTCTGTAACTGCTGTGTTAAACAACTGTTTACGATGACCTACTACCACTGGTGGACCTCGCTCACCACTGACCTCACCTCCAGCAACTACACTTCTGCTTTAGGCTGTGGGGCCGACCCTCTACTATCAAGACTGAGGGACTGCTCGCCTCATTACATCTACTTAATCTGGTGTTATATTAGCAAGCATTCGACTGAAGAAGTTTGCTGTACAGACGAAATTTTTCAGCAGTAATGATACACAAGTATTGCACATGTTCATTAATCAAGGTTGTTCAACCAGTAAGAATCCTATAGGCTGTTGAAATTAACTGATTAGTTGCTAGGGACATGGTTAAACGCTCTACCATGACTGGTTGTTTAGGAACATGGATGAATGCTCTATCCTGACTGGTTGTTAGAGGCATAGTTGAACGCTCTGCCGTGACTGGTTGTTAGGGATTAACCACTCATGTGTCAAGTTTTCGCCATTATGTAAGAAGCAGCCAGAAGGACTGGTAAAAACAACATCTAACTATAACTTTTAAACCATAAATTTTAAAGGGGTGGATGGATAAGCCAGCGGAAGCTCACGGTCAGATAGCCAAAAGCTCCAGCTGCTGGTCATCCCATGACTAGACCCGCGTTAGGAAACACTTGCCCTGTTTCCTCACAATCCTTATCTACCTGGAGGGCATTCCGGGGATCAACGCCCCCGCGGCCCGGTCCACGACCAGGCCTCCAGGTGGATCAGGGCGTGATCAATGAGGCTGTAACTGCTGACTTCGCCACAGGCAGGTTGTAGCAGCTCTCCATGAGAAGTCTCTCTACGATCCCCGTCGAGGAGGGGAACCTATACCTGAAGAATTTGTCACGCCAGTTCCTCCACGATGCTATCCTGTCACGTAAAAATGAAACCTACCAGTGGTGTGATAAATGACGCCACTAAGCCTGCTCTTGCAGCTGCCCTCAAAACCAGCTTGCAAATCAAGTTTACTGCAATACTCTCAGTCAAGGACGCCTTCATTGTCGCCTGTATCGACGACTGGGAAGCCGACAAACTCATCACGACCACCGAGATTTTGAAGTTCTGTCCTCTCCCTACTCTGAGGGCGATGAAATTTGTCTTCGTCAAAAGACCGGATAAAATCATCAGAGCTCTATCCACCGACGACCCCAAGAACCAGAACCCCAGGGGCTCTGGGGACTCTTATCACGACAATACCTACTGCTTCCTCAATGATCAAGATAACTTTTGCCGATGTCACCATAACTACCCAAGCTCTCGCTGATGGACTGGATTTATCTTATTACCATATCAACCCAAGACACATCGAACCTGAGCGACACCAGCACATTACACCTTGGTACTGTTACTCTTACAATCATCTGGCCAAGAACTGCCCTATCAAGGACAAGAAATTCTGTTCAAACTACAGTAGTGAAGGCCACGACTTTAAGACTTGCACCACCACTACTCCTTAACTGTAGGAGCGACCATCACACTCTTGGAGCCAAATGCCCCCTGAGGAAGAAAGAAGAATCAAGAACAATTGAAGACGACGACCGCCACAAAACCTCCAACTTGTGCTGCCATCACTATGGTTTACCTGGAGTTTACCTGGAGAGAGTTTCGGGGGTCAACGCCCCCGCGGCCCGGTCTGTGACCAGGCCTCCTGGTGGATCAGCGCCTGATCAACCAGGCTGTTGCTGCTGGCTGCACGCAAACCAACGTACGAGCCACAGCCCGGCTGATCAGGAAAGGTGCTTGTCCAGTGCCAGCCTGCCAGGGGTCTGTTGGTAATCCCCCTGATGTGTGCTGGGAGGCAGTTGAACAGTCTCGGTCCCCTGACACTTATTGTATGGTCTCTTAACGTGCTAGTGACACCCCTGATACCACCAAGATTCTGCAAGCCACCCTCCACCAGCAACTCCCTCCCTCCACTATCAGAAGACGTTCCTCCTAAGTTCTCTACTGCATGATGCATGCACACCTTGCAAGTGCAGCCAACCCAGGTTCCTTCAACACCACAATCAACGAACTATCCCGCCTCAACAACATGCCAAACTTCAAGTTTCCCGACTCTGCACCTTCTACTGACATTCTGAATATCACTAACATTGTTAACGTCACTGCCCCAACTGACCTGACCCCTTCTGCTGCCCAACCAGCTGTTCTTCAACTAACTCCAGCTGTTGAGAAGCCATTTACCACTAAAACCAACTCATCTATGCAACCAGCCAATGCCTTCCAAGTCTCCAATGCCACCTATCATGACACTGTCAGCAGTCAAGCCGTCACCTAATGGCTCTGCTACACCTGCCCAACCCCTGCCATCAGCTTTCTTCACTGCCACCCGCCGATACTGAGACCACACAAGCTCATCCTACAGATTCTTCTGAAGAGGAAGAGGCTGACATCTACGTCAGAGGACTGGAATGGTACAATTTTGGTTTGTACACTTCTTCATCCTACAACAGTTCGATGCTCTGCAAGGAATTGTACACTAAGCTGTGTGAAGGCACAGTTAAATTCGCCTTTGCAAAACCATTCCTCTTCTCGCTAAAACAAGTACAGTAATATGTCAAGTATCACAACCGACGTGACCTTGGGCACTGGACAACACTGGTCAGGGTGGACCAACAGTGACCTTGGTCACTGGACAACACTGGTCAGGGTGGACCAACAGTGACCTTGGTCACTTGACCACACTGGTCAGGGTGGACCAACAGTGACTTTGGTCACTTGACCACACTGATCAGCGTGGACCAACAGTAACCTTGGTCACTTGATCACACTGGTCAGGGTGGACCAACAGTGACCTTCGTCACTGGATAACACTGGTCAGGGTGGACCAACAGTGACCTTGGTCACCTGACCACACTGGTCAGGGTGGACCAACAGTGGCCTTTGTCACCTGACAACACTGGTCAGGGTGGACCAACAGTAGCCTTGGTCACTTGACCACACTGGTCAGGGTGGACCAACAGTAACCTTGGTCACTTGACCACACTGGTCAGGGTGGACCAACAGTGACCTTGGTCACTTGATCACACTGGTCAGGGTGGACCAACAGTGACCTTCGTCACTGGATAACACTGGTCAGGGTGGACCAACAGTAACCTTGGTCACTTGACCACACTGGTCAGGGTGGACCAACAGTGCCCTTGGTCACTTGACCACACTGGTCAGGGTGGACCAACAGTAACCGTGGTCACCTGACCACACTGGGTGGGACGAGGGAAGACGAATGGTTGGGAGGGAAGAGGGAGGGCTGGATGGGAGGGGAGGAGAGGGAGGGTAAGTAGGGGCAATAACAGTAACAACAGCAAAGCAACAACAGCAGTGGCAGCAACAGCAGCAACAGCAGCAGAAGCAGCAGCAGCAGCAGCAGCAAGAACAGCAGCAGTGGCAGCAACAGCAGCAGAAGCAGCAGCAGCAAGAACAGCAGCAGTAGCAGCAACAGCACCAGAAGCAGCAGCAGCAGTAGCAAGAACAGCAGCAGCTGTACCAACAACAGCAGCTGTACCAACAACAGCAGCTGTACCAACAACAACAACAACAACAACAGCAGCAGCAGCAGACACGGTACATAAAGGTCAAGGTTGCAGACAACAAGGTCTGACTGACGACACAGTTGGGAAATATCTCAGGTAAGATGAAGGTGAGATCTCACTCACACAGGAAGTCTCGTCTCGCCTTAATGACACACCTGAGCATCCCCGCCACACCTGGTAAACCCAGGTCACTCCTCGTCACACCTGGCAAATCCAGGTCACCCCTGGCCACACCTGGTAAACCCAGGTCACTCCTGGCCACACCTGGTAAACCCAGGTCACCCCTGGCCACACCTGGTAAACCCAGGTCACCGCTGACCACCCCTGGTACACCCAGATCACCCCTGGCCACACCTGGTAAACCAAGGTCACTCCTGGCCACACCTGGTAAACCCAGGTCGCCGCTGGCCACACCTGATAAACCCACTACACCCCTGGCCACACATGGTAAACCCAGGTCACCCCTGGCCATACCTGGTAAACCCAGGTCACCCCTGGCCACGCCTGGTAAACCCAGGTCACCCCTGGCCACACCTGGTAAACCCAGGTCACCCCTGGCCACACCTGGTAAACCCAGGTCACCCCTGGCCACACCTGGTAAACCCAAGTCACCCCTGGCCCCACCTGGTAAACCCAGGTCACCACTGGCCACACCTGGTAAACACAGGTCACTGCTGACCACACCTGGTAAACCCAGGACACTCATCACACCTGGTAAACTCAGGTCACCCCTGGCCACATCTAGCACACCCAGGTCACCCCTGGCTACATCTTGCATTCCCAGGTCACATCTGGTAAACCTAGGTCACCCCTGGTACAGTTGGCATATCCCAGGTCACCCCTGGTACAGTTGGCATATCCCAGGTCGCCCGTGGATACACCTGGTATACCCAGGTCACCCTTGATCACACCTGGTAAACCCAGGTCACTCCTGGTTATAACTGGCATACCCAGGTCACCCCTGGTTACACCTGGTAAGCCCAGGTCACCCCTGGCCACACCTGGTAAACCCAGTTCACTCTTCGCTGCATCTGGCATACCCATGTCACCCCTGGCTACACATGGTAAACCCAGTCACTTCTGGCCACACCTGGCAAACCCAGGTCACTTCTGGCCACACCTGGTAAACCCAGGTCACTTCTGGCCACACCTGGTAAACCCAGGTCACTTCTGGTTACACATGGCATACCCAGATCACCAGTGACCACCTCTGGTAAACCCAGGTCACACCTGGCCACACCTACCATACCCAAACAACCCCTGGAAGCATTTGGCATACCCAGATCACCACTGGCTATATCTGGCATACCCAGGTCACCCCTAGCCACACCTGGTAAACCCAGGACACCCCTAGCCACACCTGGTAAACACAGGACACCCCTGGCTACACCTGGCATACCCAGGTCACCCTTGGCCACACCTGGTAAACCCAGGACACCCCTGGCTACATCTGGCATACCGAGGTCACCCCTAGCCACACCTGGTAAACCCAGGACACCCCTAGCCACACCTGGTAAACCCAGGACACCCCTAGCCACACCTGGTAAACCCAGGACACCCCTGGCTACACCTGGCATACCCAGGTCACCCTTGGCCACACCTGGTAAACCCAGGACACCCCTGGCTACATCTGGCATACCCAGGCCACCCCTAGCCACAACTGGTAAACTCAGGTCACCCCTAGCCACACCTGGTAAACCCAGGACACCCCTGGCTACACCTACCATAGCCAGGTCACCCCTGGCCACACCTACCATAGCCAGGTCACCCCTGGCCATACCTACCATAGCCAGGTAACCCTTGGTCACACCTACCATAGCCAGGTCACCCCTGGCTGCATCTGGCATACCTAGGTCACTCCTGGCTACACCTTCCATAGCTATTTACTTCCCCATTATTTATTCCTGTTTTTCATTTATATTCCATTCATACACCTCAATCATATCCCCCCTAATTCTACGTCTTTCTAGAGAGTGCAGATTCAGGGCCCTCAGTCTATCCTCATAGGGAAGATTTCTGATACATGGGATCAACTTTGTCATCCTCCTTTGTACCTTTTTCCAGAGCATTTATATCCATTCTGTAATACGGTGACCAAAGCTGTGCAGCATAATCTAAATGAGGCCTAACCAAGGATACATAGAGTTGAAGAACAACCTGAGGACTCCTATTATTTATGCTTCTTGATATGAAGCCAAGGATTCTGCTAGCTTTATTGCGAACACTTAAGCACTGTTGTCTTGCTTTCAGATTACTGCTAAACAGAACGCACAAATCAGTAATATTAAGATCTACATTATTTAGTTTATATGTGGCATGGTTATTTTCTTGTCCAATGTTAAGAACTTTGCATCTGTCTATATTAAACTGCATCTGCCACTTCTCCAACCACTGCTTCAGTCTATTCAAATCATCCTGGAGTGCTCTAATGTCCTCATTAGAATGAACTAGGCGACCTATTTTGGTGTCATCGGCAAACTTGCATATGTCGCTATTTATTCCCTCATCTATGTCGCTTATGTAAATTGTGAACAACATGGGGCCCAACATTGACCCTTGTGGAACACCACTCATGACGCTTCCCCACTCTGATTTATTCCATTTATGCAAACTCTCTTTGCCTATCTGTCAGCCATGCCTCTACCCAGGAAAAAAATTTCTCCTCCTATTTCGTGTGACTTAATTTTCCTCAATAGTCTCTGATGTGGAACTCTATCAAAAGTCTTACTGAAGTCCATATACACAATATTATATTCATTACCATGATCTACCTCCTCAAATACCTTTGTGGAAATTTATTTGGTCCAAATAGTTCCACAGCTCAGATCCAGCATGAGCGTCTGGTCGTCTGAGCCGAGCGGCCCTTAAACCCTCCCAAACACGGCATTCTCTGGTTGGCGGTTGGTAAGCTTATTTAATTTATAGATTTACTCTTCAGTGAAGGAGTAGGTAGGTTTACTGGTAGTACACTCATATTAGGTTTACTAAGGCATCTGTAGATAATGATAGAGTAGACCTAAGACCTTAACATAGGTAGTAATAGGCCGATAATGTAGGCAAACATTAGGATAAGTTAGCTAGGGAGAACTGGCAGCCCTAGCTTGAATGGCGGGGCGCAGGTCACAAAGACAGAATAGCGTCCTTCTTACGATAGACACCGACTGGACGAGACGTGCCGTGAACAGCAGGCGGCGCCCCCACGTGTCTTCACATCTGAGACCTGGGGAAATCTGGTAGAGGCACCTCGATGTACCGTAGATGATCTCCTCCATCAGCCCATACAGTAAGACGAGATATTCACCTTTTCCCGTAGGATCTGGCCAGTGACTTAGGAGATTGTGGGTTGAGTTACTGTGGGCTCGGCGTGCTACAGAGAGAGAGCATGCCCAGTAAGTACCAGCGTCTCAGAGCCGTTTGAAGCTAGCGTCTGAGTCTGCATAGTTATACTAGGGGATACATACCCTCTTGGATATAGGAATTTCTGAGGTGCAGGCAGGACACTAATAACGATTGAATATTGCAGGAATTAATGCTCCCGGTTGCACGTGGTTCCCAAGGGGAAGTCCAAGGGGGCTAAAGCTAGGCTTAGGAAGTTGAAGATCAGGATATATGCTGCAACACCAAGTAAGTTAGTCCTTTATACGTGCATGCAGGCGAGGTTTCTTGCAATACCAATCATTTGTGAAAATCTGTCCTATAAGCCACTTGTGAGGCTGAGGTACCCACCTCAGAGCTCGGTGTCAACAGAGTTTGCCAGGGTAGGCGACTCACTTGGAGGCAGTCCACACAAATTTTCACAAAAGTGGTCCTTCGAAAACCGGATGTGGAATAGCTAGGTTAAGCTATCATAGCTAGGCCACAGTTAGGAACCAGTTTTACAGAGTTAGGTTAAGCTATCATAGCTAGGCCAGAGTTAGGTTAAGCTATCATAGCTAGGCCACAGTTAGGAACCAGTTTAAAAAAGTTAGGTTAAGTTAGCACACCTAGGTCAAAGTTACTCAGAGGCTAGGCCAAGCTGACTATACACAGAAGTTGTTATTTGCAGTAATTTACAGGCAGGCCAGGTAGGCTAGAGAAGCTTGTGAATTTAATTATTTACAGTGATTACAAGTAATCCAGAGTAGGAGACTTGTGTGTTAATTACTTACAGTGGATTTGCAAGGTAGCCACAGTTAGGCTAGGCTTGTGCAATATTTACAAAAGGTTATAGTAGCTAGGACAGATTTAACCTAGTTATTATTTACAGGGAGTTATAAAGCCAGGTTTAAGTTATAGCACACTAGCTAGGTTAGGATTTACCTTATCCAACCATCCACGCTAAACAGAGTAAGCTGGGCTCAGTTAGGCCAAGCTGTTTACATACATTATTTATTTACTGTTTCACAAGTTGAATTGTTGAATTTACTTGTGTTAACCAAGTGATTTTAATTTGTATACTGCACTTTTATTGTGATTTTCATTGTCTTCGATTCATGTTAGTTAGTTTAATATGTTTATTATGCACCCCATACCCATCCTGTGGGCGATTCATGTTAATGTGGGATTTGTGAATTGTACCTGAGACTAGGTTAAGTCCTGTAATTATTTGCTGGCATTGTACAGTTAAGTGCTAGATTAAGCTTTCACATCGATACACATTTTTGATTGGGATTTGAGAGCTAACAGGGTACATTTTGATTCAGAGTAGAGTCAATATAATAAAGAAAGAGAATTGTTAAGCTTGTTGAGAAGCCTTGAGACTCGTTCATTCTCACCTAATACCGTTTGTGCTGTGGGGTGGGCTAATTGAAATACAAATTAGCACCGTGATCTTAACTAAACCGCAACTATGGTAGGTGAAGATGCAGTACCAGCTGTCCCAGCTCTAAGTCAATTAAAGCGGTCTATGGGAGCCTATAAGGGGCGCCTGAGCAAAGCATGTGAGGAGTGTCATATGGCCAGGCAAGATCAGGACGTAGACTGGGAGGAACTAGAGAGTTGCCTGAAACCTTTGGAGCAAAGACTGGAGGCCTTTGAGAGATCATTTATCCTTTATGAGACAGAGGCCTATACTACAGGTGAGTCTGAATATACGGTCGAAGTAGCACGGACAGACTATGACGAACGAAGGGCAGAGTGTAAAGCAGAGATGAGACTCTGCAGGCGGTTAATAAAGACTTTGAAGGCCGGTACAGCAGGGGCAGCAAATGTTTCAAAGAACACGAACAACGGCACGCCTGTTAATGTGTTGCCCAGATTGCCCCAGTTGAATTTACCAACGTTTGACGGAACCTTAACAGAGTACATTGCTTTCTGGGATCAGTTTAGAGCCCAGATAGATGACAGAAATGATTTGTCAGATGCCGTCAAGTTGCAGTATTTGCGGTCGCAGCTCAAGGGTAAAGCCTTAGATCTGGTCCGGCACTACCCGATTACTGACACTAATTACCAACATGCCAAAGACCAATTAGAAGACATGTTTGGCAACACTGAGGAGATAAAGGTAGCTATACTTTATCGGTTGTTGGATCTAGAGGCTTGCCGACATGACCGTCAAAGTCTAGAGAAGTTCCGTATTGAGGTTATGAGCTTGTCCAATAGTTTCAGAGATTTGCATGATGAGAATGATTCAAAATGAATCCTTAGCCAGGTGATTCAGAGGAAACTGGCTAGCACGACAGTGCATGAGTTACACTTAAAACATCGGACGAATAGGTTCACGATAAACCAAATTATTGAAGGGTTAGGGGATCTCATATCTCACCTGAGCATAGGTCAGGGGGAGAAATTACCTACCAAGGAGAAGTCGGTCGACTTCCCCAGACATTCGAGAGATAGACCTAAACCACCTCCCACTAAAGTAGGCACGTATTATGCCCAGGGCGAACCCTCCACCCACAGGGCCAAGGGAGAAGCCACTAAAGCGGCCAGTATGAGACGGTGCGTGTTTTGTGAAGAAGAACACGCTAGTTCAGGGTGTTCAAGCTTCACCACCTATAACCAAAGGGTTCAACGGCTAAGAGAGTTGAGACTTTGTTTCAAGTGTTGTGGAGAACATTTTGCCAGGGACTGTAACACCATGCTCAGGGAGTATCGGGGCTGCCGGAAGGGAAAGCACCACAGTGCACTGTGTCCTAATGATGCCGGATTAGCACAAGTTAAGGAGAGCAAACCGCAAGAAAGGGCGGAGAGCAAGAACAAGTCAGAAGTAGCGATGAGTGTGGTGAGTACGGCACCGAGAATTTGTTCTGGTGAGCAGTTTCAAGGCTCGGTGGCCTTGCCCACCATAATGGCGGTGGTCGCGAAAGGGAAGAAGTCTGAAACAACCCGTTTGTTCTTCGACAGTGGGGCACAGAGATCCTTCATAGCGGAGAGTCTAGCCACTAGGTTGAAGCTGGAGACAGTTGGTAAAGTTGACATGAAGGTGGAAGGGTTTGGTGGGGAAGTCCCACGCAGGTCTTATCCAGTAGTCAATGTGACGGTCAGGTTAGCCGGGCATCGATGGGAAATTTCAGCCTTGATGGTGAAGAGGCTGCCCAATATCATTACCACTAGGGGACTGGCTGCAGCAGTCAAACGTTTGAGGGAGTTGGGTGTGAAGCTAGCAGAGCCAGACATTGCTACAGACAATGTTAGTAATGTAGGCATCTTGGTAGGAGGGGATTACCTAGACGAGTTCGTGTCTACGAGAAGGGTTATCAAGGAGGGTGTGGGCCTGTACAGGACTCCAGCGGGGTACATCGTAGGAGGCAGAATACCAGCTCACTTCCCTGTGACCCCGGGAAAGGAGGGCTCTGGTATTACAGCGACTGAGGCTGTACTGGTGATGCGGATTGGTGTGCACGAAGGCCTGTCAGAGGCGCAAGTTGGCATATCCGACAGTGAGCCGGTCCATAAACTATGGGACCTGGATGTAGTAGGTATTAAAGGTGACCAGCCGCCCCCCGAACATGAAGAGACGTATCGAGATTACTTGAACCATGTGCAGTTCAGGGACGGGCAGTATTGGGTGCGACTCCCATGGAAACCGGGCCACCCAACGCTGCCCACTAATTTCAAGAGGGCACGTGGTCAGTTGAATTCATTGGTGAACAGCCTGACCAAGAAGGGTCTGGTGGGGAAATATGATGATATTATTAAGGAACAGCTGGCCCTTGGGTTCATCGAGAAAGTGCCCAATGCCAGCCCTGGGGAAAACACCCATTATCTTCCACACATGGCAGTCACCAAGGAGTCGGTAACCACTCCCATCAGAGTAGTCTTCAACTGCAGCTCGCAGGCGAGTCCCCAAGAGTCATCGTTGAACGACTGTCTGCTCACAGGGCCCTCCCTGACGCAGAAATTAGCAGATGTGTTGTCGAGATTCAGGACGGAACAGTACGCCTATGCGGCAGACATTAGCAAAGCCTTCCTACGTATTGGGTTGCAGCCACAGGATAGGGACTACACAAGGTTCTTGTGGTTGGCTAACAGGGAGATGCCCAAGCAAGGGTATGATACCTATAGATTCAGGGCAGTGTTGTTTGGTGCCACTAGTTCACCATTCCTATTACAGGCTACCATAGACTACCACCTTGTGAACTGTAACAGCCCGCTTAAAGAATTACTGAAGACCCTATTTTATGTAGACAACATGCAGGGTACCACCTCAGATGAAAGGCTGTTGATGGATATTTACCGAGAGTCTAATCAGGAGATGCTCTCGGTTAACATGCCATTGAGAGAATGGGTGACAAACAATCCAACGTTGCGGGGCATGGTGGAACATGACTATACTGGCTACTCAGTGCCTGAGGTAACATCGGTGTTGGGACTGGAATGGGAAATCAAGGAAGACAGACTTAGGCTAAAGAGGAAGCCTGATGGGGAAGGGAAGCTGACCAGGAGGTCTTTGCTGAGCAAAGTGCAGACTGCCTTCGATCCTTTGGGTTTGTTGACACCCATCACCATTCGAGGGAGGATGCTAGTACAACAGACCTGGGAGCCGAACCTAGGTTGGGACGACCCACTGCCAGAAACAGTCTGCCAGGAGTGGGATCTGGTTAACAAAGACCTAGCGGAATTGCACGAGTTCACATTCCCCAGGTCCATCGGGTGCACCGGGCGGGATTATGACTTGCACGTCTTCTGTGATGCCTCCTCCAGGGCCTATGGGGCAGTAGCGTATTTGGTTGCCGGGGACCAAGTCAATCTGGTCACCAGTCGTGCGCGGGTGACACCCCTGAAGGATTGCTCGATCCCAAAGCTAGAGCTCACGGCGATGTTGCTGGGAGCAAGACTGGGTAAGTACGTAGAGGAGGTGTTAAGTAATCTGAGGGTGACACACACCTATGTATGGACAGACTCGGAGGTGGCCTTACAGTGGGTCCAGAATGACAGGTCTAAGCTCCCCTATGTCAGGAATCGGGTAAAGGAGATACGGGAACTACAGTCAACGTCAACAATTCTGTATGTGCCTACAGACCAAAACCCAGCCGACCTGATAAGCCGAGGGGTGACACACAGAAAGTTGAGTAAAAACGAGCTTTGGTTCAAAGGCCCAGACTGGTTACCGGCAAGGGATTGCTGGCCGGAGCAGAAATTCGTGGAGACAATCAGCAGCATAGTACATTTTGCGGGGGAACACGACACTGAATTATTTGACCCCAGGCGCTACTCCTCGTGGAGAAAACTTATAGGAGTCACGGAAATGGTATTTCGATTCGTGAGGAAGCTGCATGACAAGGTAAGCCAAGGTCGACAGTTGTCTCTAGTGGGTCCCAGAGAATATTGGATAAGGCAGTACCAAAGGGGGAGGTTTCCAGGAGTGCTGGAAGTACTTGCGACCCGGCAGCAGGTTATGGCGTCAGGACGCGTGTCCAACGATGACGACTCAGGGAACAGCAAATTGGTTCACTCATTGGGATTGTTCCTAGATCATGCGGGGCTAATAAGATGCAGGGGAAGAATACAAAACTCTGAGCTCAGCTATGGGGCCAAACATCCCGTGCTGCTGGGAAAGGAGGGATGGGCGACAGAGCTATTGATACAAGATGCCCATCAGAGGACCTTACATGGGGGGTTTGGAGATACCCTCACCTGCCTACGTCAGAATTACTGGGTACTGAAGGGTCGAGCTGCCGTCAAAAGGGTGCTAAAGAGTTGCACGGTCTGCCGGCGGTACGATGGGAGGACCCTACCCTACCCAGGTCCACCACCGCTGCCTCAGGAGCGGGTACATAGTGACAGGCCCTTTGAGACTGTAGGAATAGACTATACTGGGGCTATCACATTGAAGAACCCAGGAGACGTTAAGGAGGGTCCTCAGAAAGTATATGTCTGCCTGTTTACCTGTGCCACTACTCGAGTGGTGCATTTGGAGTTGGCAGAAGATATGACGACAGAGACTTTCGTGAAGTTGTTCAGGAGGTTTACTGCCAGATTCTCGTGCCCGCGATTGATTATCTCGGACAATGGCACAAGCTTTAGGGCGGCCGATAAAGTTTTCAGGAATCTTAGGGACAACGGAGAAGTACGAGAACACCTGAAGAGAATAGAGTGCGAGTGGAGGTTCATAGCTCCCAGGGCACCCTGGCAAGGGGGATTCTATGAACGCATGGTGGGCACAGTCAAAAGGTGCATTCGGAAGGTCTTGCACGGCAGGAGGGTGAGCTGTGATGAACTGAGGACAGTGTTAGTTGAGATAGAGGCAAGAGTTAATAACAGGCCTCTGACCTACGTACAGAATGGGATTGACGAGCAAGAAGCTCTCACCCCAATCACATGCTGTTTGGAAGAAGGATTGAGCCCTTCCCCGCAATTTTGAGTCAGTCTTCCAAGGAGCTGGATTATTATGGGCCAGATGGTCCCCCCATCAATGAAGAACTGCACAGGAGTCACAACAGACTGGTGAACATCCTGGACAAATGGAACCAGGTGTGGCGCAGGGATTACTTGACAACCTTGCGGGAACATTTCTATGGTGCCGACCCCGAGGCGAATAAGATGATGCTAAGTGAAGGGGACCTGGTGCTGGTAGAATCCGAGG
Organism: Cherax quadricarinatus; assembly: GCF_038502225.1. Taxonomy (NCBI): domain Eukaryota; kingdom Metazoa; phylum Arthropoda; class Malacostraca; order Decapoda; family Parastacidae; genus Cherax; species Cherax quadricarinatus. The sequence goes on from NC_091348.1 coordinate 28,406,181, forward strand.
CGCCGAGGGCATACTGGCCTCTTGGCCTGGTAGTGTCAACCCACCCAGACAAGGCTGGGCGGTTGAGAATGGTGAAAGTGAGAATGAACGGTGTCGAGATTATAAGACCCATCAACAGGCTTTTGCCTCTCGAGGTCCACACGGTGGGACCGGGACATGAGAAATCAGACCAGAGGTTGAGCGAGCTGAGCGGCCGGACGACCCGTCGAACGGCGCTCGAGTCCAGGGCCCACTGGGGGGGCCTGCGGGAGGCAGACTTGATCTAGACTTAGCGCCTACCTTCGCCGGCGGGAGGATGTGGAAATTTATTTGGTCCAAATAGTTCCACAGCTCAGATCCAGCATGAGCGTCTGGTCGTCTGAGCCGAGCGGCCCTTAAACCCTCCCAAACACGGCATTCTCTGGTTGGCGGTTGGTAAGCTTATTTAATTTATAGATTTACTCTTCAGTGAAGGAGTAGGTAGGTTTACTGGTAGTACACTCATATTAGGTTTACTAAGGCATCTGTAGATAATGATAGAGTAGACCTAAGACCTTAACATAGGTAGTAATAGGCCGATAATGTAGGCAAACATTAGGATAAGTTAGCTAGGGAGAACTGGCAGCCCTAGCTTGAATGGCGGGGCGCAGGTCACAAAGACAGAATAGCGTCCTTCTTACGATAGACACCGACTGGACGAGACGTGCCGTGAACAGCAGGCGGCGCCCCCACGTGTCTTCACATCTGAGACCTGGGGAAATCTGGTAGAGGCACCTCGATGTACCGTAGATGATCTCCTCCATCAGCCCATACAGTAAGACGAGATATTCACCTTTTCCCGTAGGATCTGGCCAGTGACTTAGGAGATTGTGGGTTGAGTTACTGTGGGCTCGGCGTGCTACAGAGAGAGAGCATGCCCAGTAAGTACCAGCGTCTCAGAGCCGTTTGAAGCTAGCGTCTGAGTCTGCATAGTTATACTAGGGGATACATACCCTCTTGGATATAGGAATTTCTGAGGTGCAGGCAGGACACTAATAACGATTGAATATTGCAGGAATTAATGCTCCCGGTTGCACGTGGTTCCCAAGGGGAAGTCCAAGGGGGCTAAAGCTAGGCTTAGGAAGTTGAAGATCAGGATATATGCTGCAACACAAAGTAAGTTAGTCCTTTATACGTGCATGCAGGCGAGGTTTCTTGCAATACCAATCATTTGTGAAAATCTGTCCTATAAGCCACTTGTGAGGCTGAGGTACCCACCTCAGAGCTCGGTGTCAACAGAGTTTGCCAGGGTAGGCGACTCACTTGGAGGCAGTCCACACAAATTTTCACAACCTTAGTGAAAAGAGTTAGTAAATTCGTAAGGCAGGAACGCCCCCTTGTAAAAACCATGGTGAGATTCATTAATCAATTTATGCCTTTCAAGATGGCTACAAATTGCCTCGGCAATTATTGATTCCACAAATTTTTCCCAATATGGAGGTAAGGCTTACTGGTCTATAGTTCGAAGGTAAGAACCTGTCTCCTGCTTTGTAAACAGGTATCACATTTGCCATTTTCCACTTGTCTAGCACTATGCCAGTTCGTAGTGATATGTTGAAAAGATTAGCCATAAGTTTGCTAAGTTCCTCTTTATATTCCTTTAAAACCCTTGCAAACAATTCATCAGGGCCTGGGGATTTGTTAGGTTTTAATTTCTCTATTTGTCTGAGGACCATGTCACTAGTTACCTTAATCGAGCATAGTTTATTATCGTTCTGTTCTACATAATTTATTATTTCTGGCATTTCACTAGTATCTTCCTGCGAAAAAACTGAGAGGAAATTTTACACATTTCCTTATCACTGACAGTAATCTGACCTGAGTTACTTTTGAGTGAGCCTATCTTGTTCCTAATCTGACTTCTATATACCTGAAAGAAATCTTTTGGGCTAGTAGACCTGCTGCAATGTTCCTCTCTAGCGTGATCTGTTGCCATGTATGAGGTACAGAGACCAAGATGCTTCCAGGCAACAGGTTCAGCTCCTCTGGCTGAAGATGTTTTATATACTGATTAGTGATGATTCAAGAATTCTGCATTTCCATGTGTTCTCTAATACTACGCGGTGATATAAGTGGTTGTGGAAGTTTGTGAGTGTAAAATACTGGTGTTGTTGAGGTGGTCCATTCTGATGGCATACTGGTGTTCAGAAATGCGAGTGCTGCAGTCTCTTGAAGTTTATCCCACATATACTGGGTTACAGTCGTTGCAAGGGATTGTATATACTAACTTATTATTGGTGTCCGTTACTGGTGATATACCTGACTGTAGTATAAGCAGTGGTCTACACTTGGAATTTAGTGTTGGAGAAAATACTGGAGATACCTTTAGCAATAAGACAAAGTACTATGTATCTTCTTTCTGTGGTGTTTCATGTAGGTGAACTGAAGATGTGTGCACGACGCCTGCAGTCTCCGATGAATTGACGAGGATAGTGAAGTTCAGAGAAAAATCTGTTCTAGGGAAGAACATTGTCGTTCAAGAACTCACTGCTGCTGATATGGAGAACACCAAGACTGAACGCCACATTTAATGTTGGTGTCATGGAACAAGTAGAGATGGAGAAGATTGTTTTATGTTGTTGTTGAGGAATGAGTAGAGACAGAGAAGATCGTGTTGATTAATGTTGTTGTCATGAAGCAGAAATTGAGATTGTGTTGATTGGTAGTCTTGCGGTAGACTCTGCAACATGGTTAATGATCATACTTGCAGAGAACATCAAGGAAAGGTAGTGCCACTGACTCTCCCTTCAGGTGTTAACTGGATAGAAGGCTCGACCTGGTAGAAGGCTCGACCTGGTAGAAGGCTTGACCTGGTAGAAGGCTTGACCTGGTAGAAGGCTCGACCTGGTAGAAGGCTCAACCTGATAGAAGGCCCGACCTGGTAGAAGGCTCGACCTGGTAGAAGGCTCGACCTGGTAGAAGGCTCAACCTGATAGAAGGCCCGACCTGGTAGAAGGCTCGACCTGGTAGAAAGCTCGACCTGGTAGAAAGCTCGACCTGGTAGAAGGCTTGACCTGGTAGAAGGCTCAACCTGATAGAAGGCCCGACCTGGTAGAAGGCTCGACCTGGTAGAAGGCTCGACCTGGTAGAAGGCTCGACCTGGTAGAAGGCTCGACCTGGTAGAAGGCTCAACCTGATAGCAGGCCCGACCTGGTAGAAGGCTCGACCTGGTAGAAAGCTCGACCTGGTAGAAGGCTTGACCTGGTAGAAGGCTCAACCTGATAGAAGGCCCGACCTGGTAGAAGGCTCGACCTGGTAGAAAGCTCGACCTGGTAGAAGGCTCAACCTGATAGAAGGCCCGACCTGGTAGGATAGTTGGACAGAAGGTTCGACCTGGTTGAGTTCATGTTGACGTACACGGACGCTGAATCATCTAGGAGCTGTGATGAGTATGTCAACAACATAAACAAAAAAATGCAACTAACATAAACACTGTACAAACAGTATCATACCGAGTTATAATAACCAGCACGGATTAAAACCCCAATTCAATAATTAATGCCAAAAGACTCTCCTAAAACTTCCCCGGGGTCCTACAGGCACCTCGGTAATTATAAAAACCGCAATGAGGGCGGAAACACCCTAATCTGAGGGCATTTTTTTAAAATAAGATCGAGAGTGCGCATCACACCACAAGCTACATAAGGGGAGGCAGAAGCACCTGTGAACCAGTTGCTATGAGGGGAGATGTCTCTCTCTGATCCTCAGTCTAGAGAGACTGTTGAAGGATCAAGGTTAAACACACTCACTCTTTCTAATCTTCTGTAACTTAATTTCTGGTCTGTAGAGTCCAACGACCCTACTTGCCAGGGCGAGGGATGTGCACACCTCACATATGCCAGGGCGAGGGATGTGCACACCTCACATATGCCAGGGCGAGGGATGTGCACACCTCACATATGCCAGGGCGAGGGATGTGCACACCTCACATATGCTAGGGCGAGGGATGTGCACACTGTACATATGCCAGGGCGAGGGATGTGCACACCTCACATATGCCAGGGCGAGGGATGTGCACACCTCACATATGCCAGGGCGAGGGATGTGCACACCTCACATATGCCAGGGCGAGGGATGTGCACACCTCACATATGCCAGGGCGAGGGATGTGCACACCTCACATATGCTAGGGCGAGGGATGTGCACACCTCACATATGCTAGGTTGAGGGTGTGCACACCTCACATATGCTAGGTTGAGGGTGTGCACACCTCACATATGCTAGGTTGAGGATGTGCACACCTCACATATGCTAGGTTGAGGATGTGCACACCTCACATATGCTAGGTTGAGGATGTGCACACCTCACATATGCTAGGTTGAGGATGTGCACACCTCACATATGCTAGGTTGAGGGTGTGCACACCTTATATATGCTAGATTGAGGATGTGCACACCTCACATATGCTAGGTTGAGGATGTGCACACCTCACACATGCTAGGTTGAGGGTGTGCACACCATATATATGCTAGGTTGAGGGTGTGCACACCTTATATATGCTAGGTTAAGGGTGTGCACACCTCACATATGCTAGGTTGAGGGTGTGCACACCTCACATATGCTAGGTTGAGGATGTGCACACCTCACATATGCTAGGTTGAGGATGTGCACACCTCACATATGCTAGGTTGAGGATGTGCACACCTCACATATGCTAGGTTGAGGATGTGCACACCTCACATATGCTAGGTTGAGGGTGTGCACACCTTATATATGCTAGATTGAGGATGTGCACACCTCACATATGCTAGATTGAGGATGTGCACACCTCACATATGCTAGGTTGAGGGTGTGCACACCTTATATATGCTAGGTTGAGGGTGTGCACACCTTATATATGCTAGGTTAAGGGTGTGCACACCTCACATATGCTAGGTTGAGGGTGTGCACACCTCACATATGCTAGGTTGAGGGCATGCACACCTCACATATGCTAGGTTGAGGGCGTGCACACCTCACATATGCTAGGTTGAGGGTGTGCACACCTCACATATGCTAGGTTGAGGGTGTGCACACCTCACATATGCTAGGTTGAGGGTGTGCACACCTCACATATGCTAGGTTGAGGGTGTGCACACCTCATATATGCTAGGCTGAGGGTGTGCACACCTTATATATGCTAGGCTGAGGGTGTGCACACCTCACATAAGATAAGATTTCGTTCGGATTTTTAACCCCGGAGAGTTAGCCACCCAGGATAACCCAAGAAAGTCAGTGCGTCATCGAGGACTGTCTAACTTATTTCCATTGGGGTCCTTAATCTTGTCCCCCAGGATGCGACCCACACCAGTCGACTAACACCCAGGTACCTATTTGCTGCTAGGTGAACAGGACAACAGGTGTAAGGAAACGTGTCGAATGTTTCCACCCGCCGGGAATCGAACCCGGGCCCTCCGTGTGTGAAGCGAGAGCTTTAGCCACCAGGCCACCTCACATATGCTAGGTTGAGGGTGTGCACACCTCATATATGCTAGGTTGAGGGTGTGCACACCTCACATATGCTAGGTTGAGGGTGTGCACACCTCATATATGCTAGGTTGAGGGTGTGCACACCTCACATATACTAGGTTGAGGGTGTGCACGCCTCACATATGCTAGGCTGAGGGTGTGCACACCTTATATATGCTAAGTTGAGGGTGTGCACACCTCACATATGCTAGGTTGAGGGTGTGCACACCTCACATTTGCTAGGGTGAAGGTATCCACGGTGAACACCTTCCAGAACGCACGACCATTAGAATCACAAGTCTTCCCTCACCCTCTCCCTCCCTCCCTACGTTTCCAGACATCAGACATTTTTCTTTTGGTTTCACGTATGAGTTTCTAGGAACATGTGAACTACTGCACTTAGAATTGAACACTGCAAAGGTGTACTCACCGTCACCTCTTGTTCGAAGGCGTATTTCTCGGAGAGGATCTGATCGCGTTCTCTCTGGATCTTCTCCTTATTGGAACGTTCGTGTCGTAGTTCCTCCTGCGCCCCCATCATGTCCTGGTCAAACCTGGTCAAGAAAATATCGGCCAACTTAGGAAAACAAAATTACACAGAGGGCAAAATACTGCTATTAGCACAGTATTCAGGTGACAATCATCACTACTTTGAGGAAGGCCTCGATATACATTCCCCTTTGTATAATATTATATATTTCTCTTTGTTCCTTCCTCCGTAAGTCATGCGCATCGTAAAAGGTGACTTAAATGCCGGGAGCAAAGGACTAGTAACTCCTTCTCCTGTACACATTACTAAATTTATAAGAGAAAAGCTTTTTATTTCTTCTTTTTCAAGTCACCTGCCTCTGCGAGAGACCACCTATACCTGTAGTATATCCGTGTGTTTATACACTGTATGTTGCATACAAGGAACAGCAGCACTGCTTCGTAGACCCACTGACGAAGTCTTTTATTATGGGAAGGCACTGGAAGGTGTGATTAGACCCTTATTATTCAGTTTTGGTATGAGGTCATTACCCTCTTTAAACCGTGCAATCTGATCATTAAATTATGGTTAGAAGAATGAAAAGAGGAGAGTAGTAGTGAAGGAGAAGAGAAGAAAGTGAAGGAGGAGAGAAAAGCGAGTTGTACAGTGAGTGAGAGGATCAACTGCTGTATCTCTCAGTACTGAGCATCCCTCTAATATATATCCCACTTTCCTGAGTACTGAGTTCTAGCTTCATTTCTCAATTGATAAATTAGACACATGTGCAACACTTGGGTATCTTAATGAGGAAACGTTTCGCCATACAGTGGCTTCATCAGTCCATAGAAAGGAGAATCGTGAAGAACAGGATGAGTTTGAGGTAATCAGTCCCTCAGCCTTGAGTCGATGTAATCAGTCCATCAATCTTGAAAAGAATACAACATATGTGCGAAGTGGCTTATATACTCTAGGCAGATGATGAGGTGCAGCAGTCGTAGGTGGTGTCACATTTGCCCAATGTGGAAGTAGGTCGTGCCCAAGGGTTAGGCAAGTGAAGAATTCCCAAGTATTAAGATCCCAAGAAGTTGCAGTGTCTGACAGGATTGTAGATGAATGGTTCAGAGAACCGACACGTTGATAAATTAGACACATGTGTAACACTTGTGATGGCCTGGTTACATCGACTCAAGGCTGAGGGACTGATTACCTCAAACTCATTCTGTTCTTCACGATTCTCCTTTGTATGGACTGATGAAGCCACTGTGTGGCGAAACGTTTCCTCATTAAAGATACCCAAGTGTTGCACGTGTGTCTAATTTATCAACTTGTTGGTTCTCTGAACCATTCATCTACAATCACCTCTCAGCACTGAGCATCCCTCTAATATATCTCTCACCTTCCTGAGTACTGAGTCCTAGCTTCATCTCTCAGTACTGAGCATCCCTCTAATATATCTCTCACCTTCCTGTGTACTGAGTCCTAGCTTCATCTCTCAGTTCTGAGCATCCCTCTAATATATCTCTCACCTTCCTGAGTACTGTGTCCTAGCTTCATCTCTCAGCACTGAGCATCCCTCTAATATATCTCTCACCTTCCTGAGTACTGAGTCCTAGCTTCATCTCTCAGCACTGAGCATCCATCTAATATATCTCTCACCTTCCTGAGTACTGAGTCCTAGCTTCATCTCTCAGTACTGAGCATCCCTCTAATATATCTCTCATCTTCCTGAGTACTGAGTCCTAGCTTCATCTCTCAGTACTGAGCATCCCTCTAATATATCTCCCACCTTCCTGAGTACTGAGTCCTAGCTTCATCTCTCAGTACTGAGCATCCCTCTAATATATCTCTCATCTTCCTGAGTACTGAGTCCTAGCTTCATCTCTCAGTACTGAGCATCCCTCTAATATATCTCCCACCTTCCCGAGTACTGAGTCCTAGCTTCATCTCTCAGTACTGAGCATCCCTCTAATATATCTCCCACCAGTCTAGTAGTTTACTGAAAATTAACACTACTAACTTTCCACTGAAATTTGGTATCACTTTATTGTTTTACTCAGTAAAGAGAATCACTGTAAGGAACTTTTCAATTTCTTGGAGCTGATCAATGAACTCTCCTCACAGTTTAATTATAAATATTACAGTGACGTGCTTCACACTCCATTTTCTATTCTGCTGAATCAAATCAATATAGCAGAGTGGAAAATAAACAAGTGAGGGTAATTATCAACTTGTAATGAAGTAACTACAGTGTGGAAACTTATTCGGTCCTAAAAAGTTCTAAAGGACAGATACGTCGTACGAAGATCCCAACATGTCACAGATGGAACGGCTGGGTTGGGTGGCCCTTACACCCACCCAAAACACACACATACACCCGGGTTGGCAAAAGTGGTTGGGAGGTACATTTTAATTTATAGATTTACCCTTCAAGGAAGAGGTAGGTAGTTTATACTGTTAGTGAACTAATATTAGGACTATTGAGGCAACTGTAGATATTAATAATGTAGACCTAAGACCTCAACGTAGGTAGTAATAGGCCGATAATGTAGGCAGACCCTAGGTTATGTTAGCTAGGGAGAACTGGCAGCCCAATTTTGAACATCCGGGCAGGGGTTTTGAGACCTCAGTGCCTTCTTTGTCGAAACTCCGAAAGAGGCACACCGCCATAACATCAGGGCGGCACCCCACGTGTCTACCCATACTAGGCCCTGGGGAAATCTGGTGGAGGCACCTCGAAGTACCGTAGATGACCTCCTCTGTCAGGCCCATACAGTAAGACGAGACCTCCCTTTCTTTCTCAGTATTCTGGCCAGTTTCTGGGGGGAATTTGCGAGCGAGTTGAACTGTGAGTCTTTGTGCAGCTGGACGGCCAATAATCAGTACATTCCGACGTCTCCTCATCGTTAAGCTTAGAAGCTAGTGTCACTTCCTGCACAGTTGTACTAGGGGATACACACCCCCTTGGAACAGGAATTTCTGAGGTGCAGGCAGGTCACTAATACTGACTGAATATTGCAGGAATTAAGGCTCCCGGTTGCACGTGGTTCTGAGGGGAAGTCCAGAGGACCTAAAGCTTAAGGAGGTTGAAGACCGAGATATATTCTCCAACACCAAGTAAGTTAGTCCTTCATCCGTGCATGTCGGCGAGATTTCTTGCAGCATCAGTCATTTATGGAAATCTGTCCTATAAGCCACTTGTGAGGCTGAGGTACCAGCCTCAGGGCTCGGTGTCAACAGAGCTTGCCAGGGTAGACAACTCACATGGAGACAGCCCAGACAAATTTTCACATACAGTATTTGTACCGAGAAAATTATCCTTGTACTGACCAACCTTGTGATATCTGAATACTACCTCTCCAGTATCTTGTTTGTGAGATATAGGAGAGCAGCCGTGACTGGTTCTCGGAGTTTTTATTTGTGTTGGCTGCTAATACCCCTCCCCTCAAGGGAGGTTCCTTGATGCTGGTGAGGGGCTCTTGATCTAGGGAACTGGATCTGTGCTCCAGTTCCCAGAATTGAGCCTGAATGACTTCCATCCCCCTCCATATGCGCTGTATAATCCTCTGGGTTTAGCGCTCCCCCATGATTAAAATAATAATAATAATAATACCCCTCATCCCCCCATACACACACTCGTTCCATCAGGACTTCTTGACTACGTAGTGAAGGTTCCTGTGAGAGATGACCTCTAGACAGAAGTTATGGAGTGTGAGAGACGAGAGAGTAAGAGTGTGTGTGCTCACCCAGTTGTGGTTGCAGGCATCAAGTCACAGCTCCTGGCCCCGTCTCTTCGCTGGCCGCTACTAGGTCACTTCCCGCTCCATGAGCTTTATCATACCTCTTTCTAAAGCTATGTATGGATCCTGCCTCCACTACATCACTTCCCAAACTATTCCACTTCCTGACAACTTCCTAACATCCCTGTGATTCATCTGAGCCTTCAACTTCCAACTGTGACCTCTTGTTGCTGTGTCCAATCTCTGGAACATCCTGTCTCTGTCCACCTTGTCGATTCCTCTCAGTATTTCGTATGTCGTTATCATATCCCCCCTATCTCTCCCATCCTCCAGTGTCGTCAGGTTTATTTCCCTTAACCTCTCCTCGAAGGACATACCCCTTAGCTCTGGGACCAGTCTAGTTGCAAACCTTTGCACTTTCTCTAGTTTCTTTACATGCTTGGCTACGTGTGGGTTCCAAACTGGTGCCGCATACTCCAACATGGGCCTAACGTACACAGTGTACAGGGTCCTGAACGATTCCTTATTAAGATGTTGGAATGCTGTTCCTAGATTTGCTAGGCGCCCATATGCTGCAGCAGTTATTTGGTTGATGTGTGCCTCAGGAATAATATACTCCTTTTCACTATCTTTAATTAGTTAATCTGTAGAAGGTAATAAAGTTGGTAGAATTACCGACAATATGTAAAGTAAAAGGACACAAGTGCAACTAATGTGACATTTATTGTGGCAACGTTTCGCTCTCCAGGAGTTTTATCAAGCCATTACAAACAATACATGGACACAGAGGGTATATAAAGACTCAGAGTGAGGTGAATACTAGTGAGGTACCATTTCGATGTTCACTAGTGGTAGTAGTAGTAGTAGTAGTAGTAGTGGTAGTGACAAAAGTAATACAATATGGTAGAGCAATTAATTCGTACATGAGTAAAAGGATATAAAAGCTATTACTTGGGTAACATAAAAATATGTTGGACAAATATAAACTGGAATGAGGCAGCTTGTTTCAGTGTTCACTCTCTGTGCTTTGTGTAGTATAACAGGAGAGACTATGTGATGGCAGGGTTTACTGTTTTCAGGAGGATTCTTGCTAAGACTTCGGAGATGGTGAAGCTGCCGTTGTTTTGTTTAATTGTATTCGAAACAGCGATCAGTGCTGATTCGAGGCACTTGCGTCTGCGGAAATTAGTTTCTTTGATCACTAATTGGGCGTCTCTGAATTTCATGAGATGATTGGTGGAATTTCGGTGTTGTACACAGGCGTTGTTCAGGTTATCGTTCCTACATGCGTAAATGTGTTCATTGAGGCGGGTGTCGAGGTTTCTGGCTGTTTCACCTACATAAATCTTGTCACAGCCTCCACAGGGTATAGTGTAAACTCCTGCATTGACTGGTTCGTGGTGCTTGGATTTTGTCCTGGTTATATCCTTTATTGAAGTGCTAGAAGCGATGGCGACTCTGGTGTTAGCTTGTGAAAGTGCTTTTGATACATTCAGTGCAACCTGACTGTTGGGAAGAATTATAACTTTGCTGGGAGTGGTGTTGATGCGGGTTTTTCCTAAGAGCATACCGAATTTGTAGTCCTGAGTTTCTTGACGAGGAGTGTACATACATTCACCAAACATTCACAGAGTTACATTTTCCTTCTTTTTTCATCAAAGACTGCAAGAAAAGAGCTCTTCAGATCATAAATTCTCCACGCATCAACACCACTCCCAGCAAAGTTATAATTCTTCCCAACAGTCAGGTTGCACTGAACGTCTCAAAAGCACTTTCACAAGCTAACACCAGAGTCGCCATCGCTTCTAGCACTTCAATAAAGGATATGACCAGGACAAAATCCAAGCACCACGAACCAGTCAATGCAGGAGTTTACACTATACCCTGTGGAGGCTGTGACAAGATTTACGTAGGTGAAATAGCCAGAAACCTCGACACCCGCCTCAATGAACACATTTACGCATGTAGGAACGATAACCTGAACAACGCCTGTGTACAACACCTAAATTCCACCAATCATCTCATGAAATTCAGAGACGCCCAATTAGTGATCAAAGAAACTAATTTCCGCAGACGCAAGTGCCTCGAATCAGCACTGATCGCTGTTTCGAATACAATTAAACAAAACAACGGCAGCTTCACCATCTCCGAAGTCTTAGCAAGAATCCTCCTGAAAACAGTAAACCCTGCCATCACATAGTCTCTCCTGTTATACTACACAAAGCACAGAGAGTGAACACTGAAACAAGCTGCCTCATTCCAGTTTATATTTGTCCAACCTATTTTTATGTTACCCAAGTAATAGCTTTTATATCCTTTTACTCATGTACGAATTAATTGATCTACCATATTGTATTACTTTTGTCACTACCACTACTACTACTACTACTACTACCACTAGTGAACATCGAAATGGTACCTCACTAGTATTCACCTCACTCTGAGCCTTTATATACCCTCTGTGTCCATGTATTGTTTGTAATGGCTTGATAAAGCTCCTGGAGAGCGAAACGTTGCCACAATAAATGTCACATTAGTTGCACTTGTGTCCTTTTACTTTACAATCTGTAGAAGACTGAATTGTGAGTAAAAGTTGAGTCCAGAGTAATGTGTAGTGAGCAGAGATGTACTCAGTATATGTGCTGGCTTAACTCATTACTCACTAAGTGAATACTGAAGATAAGAAAGGTCACTTCCCCACAATTCTGTAGTGTCCACAATAGGTGGTCAGGTCTCAAAAACCTTTTACTATATAGAAATAAAGGAGTGAAATGGACTGCCTGCACATGCTAAAGTCTGTCCTAGTATGAACCAGCTCAGGAAGAGAGCTAAAAAGTACCTAATGAGTGAAGCTACAGAAAAGTAGGAAAGTGATTTCTTGTATAGCTAACATTCATGTAACTATTATTGTAAGGTGATCCTCTCTTTAATATTAATGTAAATACCTCAGTTTACCTTATTTCCATTGTATCTCCTTGTACTGTAACTGATTTTCACACAGCTGAGTTGCTTAAATGTTTCAATTTTCAAGGTTTAGGTTTAAATAATAAGGTATTACATGAATCCCAATGGACACTAAGTCATTTTGTCAAACTTTTTTGGGTTATCCTAGGTAATTTTACACTACTTTTTTTTATTAATACATCGGCTGTTTCCTACCAATGCATGGTGACCCGGAAAGAAAAAAAAAATGCTTTCATAATCATTCACTTTATCACTGTCTTGCCAGAGGCGTGCCTACGATACAGTTATAAAACTGCAACTTATGAACACCCCTCCTTCAGATGTAGTAGGCTGGTTGACAGCAACTACCCAGGAAGGTACTACCATCCTGCCAAATGCATGTGAAGCGGAAACCTGTACAGTGGTCCCTCAATAATCGTAAGGCCTGAAAGTCGTCCATTTTGGAAATACAGTGGACCCCCGGTTAACGATATTTTTTCATTCCAGGAGTATGTTCAGGTGCCAGTACTGACCGAATTTGTTCCCATAAGGAATATTGTGAAGTAGATTAGTCCATTTCAGACCCCCAAACATACACGTACAAACGCACTTACATAAATAAACTTACATAATTGATCGCACTGGGAGGTGATCGTTAAGCGGGGGTCCACTGTAGTCTCGTTATTTCGTCTAAACATTGGCTCGCAAATGGTCCATTAACTCGCTAATCGTCTTTTGTCCTGGATGCGTACTCACGGCTCTGAGCCGCATCGTCCTCCCTTCCCAGCCAGTGTGCCATTGTTTACCAGTGAGCAACGGTCCCCTTACATGTTCATACGAAATATTTCATAATATTCCATTCATTTTAATGCTTGCAAGTGCTCAATAAGCTACCATGGCTCCAAAGAAAGCTCCTAGTGCCAAGCCTTTGGTAAAGAAGGTGAGAAATATGACTGAATTTAAGAAAAATATCATTGAACAATATGAAAGTGGCATACGTGTGGGCGAACTGGCCAGGATGTATAACAAATCCCGTACAACCATATCTTCCATCATAGCCAAGAAAAAGGAAATCAAGGAAGCTGTTGTTGCAAAGGGGGTAAATATGCTGACAAAAATGAGATCA